>NW_028279733.1:0-28665 GCF_059751315.1 Micrasema longulum
GGATGAATCTCACCCACGTGATAAAGGTTTCAGCTCTTTCACTTCGCAAAAGTCAACAGATGAAAGAGTTGAGGAAATGTGGATGTTTAAACATGGGCAGAATGGTGAATATTACACCGTGTGTAAAGTGGCCACTTAAACCAGCCAATGACAGGTCATAAGCCCTGTAAATGCCTAGACTTCCATATTTCCTTCTCGAAAATGTTTTCCCTCTCTGTTGAAATAAATTTAAATCAAAATATTGTTACTAAATGATTTATCTATCGACTTTAGTGCAGCGTCTCAGCCTGTCATTTAAGTTATTATTTGTTGTAGAATATATTAATAAAAAAATTTGTGGAATAAAGAGCATACAACATAAGAAATGAAAAAAAAATATTTTACATAACGTTACATATTTATTTTTTTCTTTTTTTATAAATTGCACATCATCAAAAAACATTTTTAATGTACGAGTACGTAGCCAATAATTTTAAGAATTAATTTGAATTATTTACTACAATATGTATACAAATAAAATGGTGTTCGCCGATTTCCAAAAATTAAATTTGGAATACAAAATCCATTTCACTTGACTGTTAAATATTTAAAAAAAGCGTATTTTAAACACTCAAGGACAAAAACAATTTTCAAGAAACAAGTTTAGGGTTGGACTATACTTTAAAAGAAGGGATTTGAATTGGAAACTCCTGGATAATTTTTCATATGAATCAAAAGCTTTTTTCTGTTTGTCCTATCTATTTTGACGTGTTATTTTTTAACGGTGTTATAATAAACTGTTATTATTGTAGTTTCACCCCAACTCAACAAAGGACTTAAATCTCATAGAATTGGGACTTGTGCTTCATAAAGTGATAATAATTCAATTATTTTATGCAAGCCTTTCGAAAAGGAACATTCCAGCTCGATTGTGAAAATTTTCAGTTTCCTTTTGAAACACGTTGTACGTTATACTTTTTGTTCTAAAACTTAAGTAATTCTTTCAGGTGATACTTTGAAAGTTTTTTCACGATTAAACAGCTTTAAGCTATGTTCGTACGGTACAAACTCGAAAGTTCGACCAAAATAATTAATTGCCTTCCTTTAGGAAAAAGTAGATCAGTAATAAAAACACAGCGTTGAAATTAAGATAAGCTTTCATTGCACGGTGCATCTACTTGTTTGTATCAAAACAACATCGGTCCTTTGTTTAAATTTCATGTACAATCAAAGCTTAGTAATTAGTTTGTCAGACTAAAAAGAAGTCAATCAAAATCTGAAAGGCGCTTAAACTAAGGAGTGAGTTTTTTTTATATATTGCAATTATAAAATGCGCTTGCAGCGGTCTATGCATATTCAAATGTATCCCGTCGCAACAACTTCACTATGAGAAAAACCCGCCAATGTATGCATGATTATAATTTATAAGAAAGTAATTATTGATAATGGACTATAGATTTTATGTATGATATACCGATAAACATGAATGTATTTTAATAACTAATCTTAAATAACCGTGTTTCAAACGAATCAATTTTATGTCAGACTAAGTTTTGAACAAGGATATTCAAAACAAAGTACTTCATCATATTTTGATTAATTTGCTGTGTCAAAAACTTTTCATGACAACAATTTGGATGCTTTACGGCGTTCATCACTCGGAATGATATTAATTTTTGCGGTTTATAAATCAGGCAAATTTTGTGCAAATTTTTACGTTCAAAATTAATTATTTTCTTCTTGAAATCTATCGCAAGAGAAAATGATTTTATGTGTAGAAAAGGTTGCGGCCGTGACTAGTATTGCGGGCTCACGGATCAAATGTTCGAGGTTCGAACCCCCCTTTACCCAAACTTGACTTTTTTTTTTCTAATATTGAGTTTTTTACAACTCGTTGAAAATGGCTACCAAAATATAAATATTAGGGTAAATTATAAGAACGCTAAATATTTTTTTTTTTAAATAGAAGTCTAGGTATTTACAAGGATTATGACCTGTCATTGGCAAGTTTGAGTTGCCAATTTAAATTCTGTGTAACATTCACCATTCTGCATATTTTTTAATATCCAGCTTGGCATTTCGTTTAAATTTTGGTGCTCAATTTTGAATTTGGACATATTTGGAACTGTTTTTATATATAACTAGCGGACCCGACCGACTTTGTCCTGCCCAAACGTTGGATTCCCTGCTATCATCTTGAAAAAATACTTTTCATCTAGGTACTTGTTTGTGATTAAATTCCAAAACTAAAAATTGTTGATATATTTAAAAAATGTTGAATTTACGTAGGTACTTGTTTATGGTTGAATTCCAAAAAATAAAATAAATATTGTTTCAAATATGGCATTCTTTTTGCAAACGTCAAACTCCGGTTTTCTCACTAACCCAACAGAGGGGTGTACTTATGTAGGAATACGATTTTTAAAAAGGTATTGAAGATAATTTTACTGTAGTATTATCAAAAATCCAGTAAAAAGAAATAAATGGGTTCAAATTATAAATAATTTAAGAAAAGAATCTAATTTAGATCCACAAAAAACAAATGCTGTTTGTAAACATTCAAAAACAATTTTTTTATACTAAAATAAACAATATCTTTCCATTTTTTTGCAAATGCATTCTCCTCGAATGCAACCCTGGTAGATCGATGAATAAAACATTTATGCTCCTAACTTATTTTTTGTATATTAGATTGAAAAATTTAATATTTACAAACACGCACAGCTCAAAGATCTATATTTCTCTGAAAACCCCACGTAAATCGGTTGAGCTGTTTAGGAGGAGTACGGTGACATCACACGTACAGAGGAATTATATAAGTAAAGATATTCTTTTTTTCATTTTGTATGCACCAGTGTTTTGCTTTATGTTTTTTTGTTAGGGGCTTAAGTCGTTGAATAAATAAGTACGAAAACAACGATATTTTCTTAATTCAATTGAATAACTACTCAATATAAAAGTAAATGTGGAGCGTTCTAGTCTGGAGAGAATAGCAGAAAAGCACATGATGGCGGCGCGGGCGACAGCAATACTTGAACTAGTTAATAATTTCGAGGCGTATTTTGTATTTCGGTGTACCGTTGGCGTTGTCTTCGTGAAGCGATCCGTATCACCGATCAGGCATGACCGCGGAGATTTCGGTTTTCCCCAAGCGTTGACCCGCGCAAAAAGTTCTAGAAAAGTCTCTCGCCACTAGTACACTAGACGCGAACTCTGCAGGAATTGCACAAACGTGCGTAGCAAAATAAGAGTAATTCCGACTTCGCTCGGCTACTTGGCGTCGAATGTTTCGACATAAAAAGACAAATATACAGATCACCTGACCAAATTTTTATTTTGGCGTTATTAATTTTTAGAATTCTTGATCACATTTAACGCTTTAACCTAAACGCTATATGGGAGAGGAGGGTAATGCCGTACACATAATTTTGAACGTCATTTTCTTGGAATCTATTTAGTGCAAGGTTTACATTTAAATATTAATTTACGATTACGTAAGTTAAATTTTATGACCCTAGCTTATTTATATTTGATTACTATGGAACCAAAAAAAAAAAATTAAAGTAGGAAGTACGGAATCACCCGACACTTGCGTGTGACACTATTCATCTAATTTTGTATATTCTTTCAAAGTTCGAAAAACCACAATCAAAGGTATTTTTACAAATGATAAAATTACTTTATCAATCACCCTTCACTATAGTTTTTACATACCTACGTTCATTCGCAAAATTCAATTTAATAATTGTCCGCAGAAGTCTTAGCACATACAGCATGTGTCCACTTTTTGAATGACTGATCTGTGACATAATTTTATGTTCTTACCGAATTCTTTGCATATTATTCACATTATCTTATCTTTATTTTATGCTCTTTCTCGTTCATTTACAATTTTGAGGTAAAAATGGATAAAAAAGCAATAAATTCAAGTGACGTTGGCTTGGTGTGATACAAAAATTGATGTTGAATACCGTACGGTGTACGGAAATCACCGAAAATGTATATTTATCTTCAAGTTCAAGTAATTACAAAAACATACAGAACTAAATGTTACATCGTCGATAACATTATGCTTAATATACTTGAAAAAAGGAAATTATTTACCGCTACCATCTAATATGTAAATATTTGTTCTCGCGGCTTATGTTTCGAGGTTTAAATATCATAACAGCAAGTGTGAAATAACATCACAGCTGATGGCACCGCTAGGACTCCGCTGACATGTAATACGTTGCAAAGGTACGAGACTCCACTAAATGAACAAGTGTGACTGATACAAACATATGTAACCTTCTTCTTTTTGACTGAAAACTGCTGTACGGAATTAGCCGCTCAATGGTATTACCTTTAGATCCCCTATACATTGTTCCAAGTCTTTAACATAAACAAAATTTGTAGAAACAAATCGATTATTTAGTTGATTAACAAAAACAAAACAATTTTAATCACCAACACATTAAAAAAAATTCCATTAAATTAAATTTACCAAGATGTTGTTCTAAAAAATCCACTAAAATTATGTACATAAGTTTAGACAAAAAAAAACATTAAAAGCCTCCCTAAAGAAATTAAAGAAATATAACATCTAAAAAAACTAGATTATTTATTATATAAAGAACAGCTTGCCCACCATATACCGCACACCGCATTTGAGGACATAAAACTCTCCTTGGCGGTGCCCATATACAGACAAAAAGAGCGTCATCATAGGAATCCGCAAATTCCAGGACTCTTTGTCTGCAGCTAGCTCCCGCGTGTCCTCCCAAGTCAGGTCTTTCCCGTAGTTCAGGCGTGAACGGCCTGCAAACTGTCAGCCGTGGACATCCAAAACTACGAGGACCTGATGCCGTCTAAAGTAGGCCAGCGTGTTTTAGGCTCCCAGAAGTATCCCTAATTGTAATATATAGCTCAGCCCGCTATTAATAACTCAAATTCGATGAAGATATCACTAGAAAGACCACGGCGGTGCTGGTTAAGTTAAAAGGGTGGTTTTTCAATTATAATCGTTACAATAAAATTAAAAAGACGAAATATAATAAAATAAAAAAAGATAGGGGAGAGTGCCTACGAATGGGACATTTTGATTTAATTTCCAATCGCCTTAAATGAAATCCCAAAAAGTAAACTTGTTTTTTTTTTTGACAAATTTTAAGTAACAAATACTCAATGAGAGAAACCGAGAATCAACCGAGAATAGAACGCCACATCACTCTTTGTTTGCATACAGATCTCGCTTCCTCTACATTCATACATCTCCTCATGCTGATTACCATCTGAAGTCAATCTTCAAGTATATGTTGGATTTGGTAATCCTATGTCTTTCTCGGTCTTCCTCTATTTCTGCATCCATCAACATTAGCATTGTTAATCGGGTTGTGGTCCTGTGGCTAGTGTCTCAGACTCACGGACCAAAGGTCTGTGGTTCGAATCCCACTCTGCCCCAACTTGATTCCATTTTCTTATAGTGAGTTATTTACAACTCGTTGGAAATGGCCCTCAAAATTAAATATTTGGGTAAATCAAAAGAAAGCAAATATTTTATTTTTTTAAATTATATTTTTGGCGGTTGTTTTGCTGTCCATTTCTTCTATATGTGCAAATTAATACTGAGCTCCTTTCATGATTTTGTTATTAGTGTTTATCTGAGCCTTACATAATGTACGGATATCGAACATAGTTTTACAACACATTTGACTGAGTGTTATCTTACAATCATAGTAATAGAAAGAAATTGAAGTGATTCAAAAACATTTTTAGCCAAAATAATACAGAAAACGAAAAATTCTAAGATTTTTAATACGCTCAAAGCATACACATTTTAAATTCAAGGCATTGCACAACACTATTTTAATTTGTATTCTTCATCACATATGTGACTTGTTGTCTAGACAGATAGATATGATAATATCATTATTTCTTCGTGGTTCGAAGTGTTTTATTCTTATTAAACCCTATTCAGCACCTGGTGGTGCACTGGGCATTCAAAAACTGGACACTAAAAGTACATGCACATGCACATGATCACTGCGTGTCTCCAAATTAACCAAAAGGGTTATATTTTAGTGAGTTTGTTAAAATTTAATTTAAAATATCCTTAGACAACCAACTTCAAAGACTGTATATCAATGGCTTAGAACTAAAATATTGTACCTCCATAAATCATAATACTGAGAAAAATGCATTTAAAGTTTTGCACAACTTGGAATATTTTATTTAATAGAAATAAGCTTTTGCATCTGATGTAAATACAATATTTTTGCATGGACTTTTGTTTGGCATAAAGATAAATATATTGTTATAGAGATACTATATATGTGCTTTTAAAAATATTGTCCACAGAATTTACAACATATTTTCATAAGTATATATGTTTGGATTGGCAGGCTTAGGAGATGCAATATAACACATAAAAAATAGGTTAAACTAAAAACTTTTTAGTTTTTTTTATTTTTTTTTTATTTTATAGGCTTAGGAGATGCAATATAACACATAAAATATAGGTTAAACTTAAAACTTTTTGGTTTTTTTATTTATTTTTTATTTTATTCTGTATTTAAATTATGTACAAAAGTAAACAAAATCTAGATCGCGCCGAACTAATAATGAATAAAAGTTTTTTGGCGGCTTTCTATTACTTTTTTAAAAATAGTAAATTATCACAAAATATCAAATAAACCTCATGCAGATGATGTTAATGTGATTTTTAATTTAACTCATTTTCGACAAAAATCGGATTTACAATATTTTAGTTCTAAGCCATCGATATATTAATCGGTGCATCTGCTTCAACTTAAATGCATAATTCATATTAATCTACCGCAACAAAAAACAGTTATTTACCAAAAAAAACGTCTAGTTTGCTTCGCTACCGGCAAAGAAATGCTGTTTATAGGTTAATCTTTGTGGTGCTGATGTAGCATTTTTTTGAGACAGTAGTTTTAACGAGGCGATTGTGCATTCGTTGTCTGTCCCATTCACTGGCGCTCTCCTCTATTGTGTAACTTAAAAAAACTGAACTATTAAATATAAAATAATTGTTTCTTCACAACTGTTTGGTCACTTACATTGTAACTTTTTTTAATAAGAAGAGTGATTTCACATATTGATTTCAAATATGCTTTTGTGTTATCAATCCGTGTGTGTGATATAATAATCCTTCATTCAATATTCTATTTTGAATAGCGCGTATCGAATCAAACAATGAAATAGTATTTTCATATTTAAAACAGATCTACCTACAAATAGATTCATAGTAAAGGTAAGATTGTGCCTACTATATATTTGATTTCAAATTGAAATTACTTCCTGAATATTGATATATCAGATTGTTTTGGAAGTCGGAACAACAAACTTATTTGTAGCACAGCGTCATTTTTAATACGGCTTAGATTTTTTATTATTATTAAGTAATAATTATTTGAAAAAAACAAATGTTATTTTACTGTTTTGCGTAACCAATGGTTTATATACTAACACTTTATATACATAAATAATTTATTTTCATATAAGGGCGGGCATATTGCCTTAACACAATTTCTTTTTACCTACCCAAACCGTGCAGTTTGAAAAAATTACAAGTACATGGACATATTTTGACAGAATCTTATAATTTTATACAACAATTTAAAACAAAAATTAACTTTAAAAAAATACACCATACTATGAAGAGAGGTGATAAGATGGAAATAAAAAGGAGAAAAGAACAACTCAAACTGATAATTTGATTCTTACTAAAAATACTTTATAAATAACATTTTAGAGAAGGTAATATAGAAGTCTTGGCATCTACAGGGCTTATGAACTGTCATTGGCTGGTTTAAGTGGCCACTGTACACAGTGTGTAACATTAACCATTCTGCCCATATTTTGAAATATATATTCCTTCAATCCTTTTATCTGTTGATGATTGTGAAGTTAAAGAACTGAAACCTTTATTTATGCGGGTGAGGTTCATCAATTTGAATTATTTCACCTACATACAAGGCAACGCCTGAAAATCTTATTTTTTAAATTTCTTTACTTCTTCATGGTCCAAGTGGATTGATCAACAATATGTTGAGTTTGTCTAAATTTTTGTAGACAAGTACTGGATTCAACTCCCTGGGGAGCTAGTTATATTAACAAATGACAAAAGAGATGAATAACATTTTAGAGAAGGTAATATAGAAGTCGAGACATCTATAAACAGCTCAAACGTAACATAAATCCGCTCTGGAAAAAAGCACAAAGAGACAAGGAACGCCGTACTGGTGGGCCATCAAGAACAATATTTCGGATGTATTCAGCGGAGCTAATGGAGAAGTACTGACTTGAGAAAAGATAAGATTGTTGGTCGGCGACATGATATCCTGGAGATGTATAGTAAGTGATGTCTACATGCTTCACTCGGGGGCAAACGTGGCAATTATTATGTTCTTTCACTTTTTTAATTGAAGAAAAAAAAATTCTCACAAACTGACTGTAGTAGGTACAATGTGACTTCAATTCGAATTTCTTATTGTGGTATTATGTATCAGCGAAAATGCACTAAGTCAGTTCAGTTATTATTTATTAAACTATTGAATAAAATACGTAATAGATCAATTTACCATTTTTTTAAGTTGGTTTAGTAATGTTTAGTATAAAAAAAATTATTTCGTTACAAACTCTGAATTTCAATTATCTCAGAAGTTGTAATTTAGACTTAGTGCTTTTTCGCAGAATACCCACGAAATGTTCGTATATATTTATATATACGAATTTATATATTTATATATATATAAAATGCCACCATTTACCTTCACCGTAGTCATTATTATCATATTTCTATCTACACCATACGGTGCCCAGGGCACTGCATTCCTGCACCAAATACAGGGCATATTGATCATCCGTTACATGAAGGTAAAGTCATTAGTCTTAAGCTTCAGGTGCCAGTACAGAGACATTTAAAAAGACGAAAAAAATGAAAAACGGCGTGGCGCAGTTATAGCGCAACGGCAAATTGTGAAACTGGCGTCGCGGATTCGATTCCCGCCAATTACAAGGATTAAAAATAAAATTATCAACCAATTTTATTATATATTGTACATACATATAATTATAATATACCAAAAAGCGCGTAGAACCAAGTTTGTATGCATCGTACTGTGTTCAAAAGTCCCCTCTCTACCCGACATCCCGCCTGCGCGCATGCGTGAAGTGGCCGCGTAATGTTGCCAGACCGTGAACAATATACACAAATAGAAGATTTTTTGTTATATTTTTAAACAAAAAATATTTTACTTACTGGACTATAAAAAAAATAGGTAGGTACCTACTTTTATAAGGATAATGTAAAAAAAACATTACATAATCATTCAGTAATTAAGTGTATTTATTGTTGTATTCGTTAATTTAAAATACACTTTTACAGAAAAATATACTCATACAATAAATATTTAATATAAACTTACAATCTAAGTTGACTTGAAAGATATTCATTTATCAAAAAGACCATTTCAAAAGGTACAATGCAAACATATTTATAAAGCCAAACAAAAATATTTTTATCCTATATATTTAGTATATCGGCACTACTAAACAAGTCATATAGACTGATTCTCATCAGCGCTGTATGTATTAGGTGTGTTTATTTTAAAGATAAAATAAAGCAAAAGTTTAAAATAAATTTATTTTCGTTCGAGCCGACATAGGTTAATCAACTTAATTTAAAAATAAAATAATGACGTACACATTGTTTTAAAATTCATTCTAATATTTTTTATAATATCTGTTTAATATTACACTAAGGCTCAATAATTGAAAGCTGGGTAAAAAATTCGACTACCCTGGCAATACTAGCAAAATGTCCGCGAACTTTTATTTAACAATCTGACAGATGGCAAAATAATCGAATTCTAAAATAAAATTACTTGAGAATTCGCTTCTAACACGTGAAATGTGGTCCTACCGCATTCTTTTAATCCCAGTAGTATTTTGACACTTGCAAACGACACAACACGGCATAGTTGAATTTAAATCGGCAGTTGCGTACTAAACGATATCCACACTGTACTTAATAGCCAAAATGTAAAACTACTCATTTGTGAGTAGTTTAATCGGATTCATTTTGATGTGCTTATGCGGTTTCTGGACTATTATAATTCTATGCATACATAAAGGTCAGGGTGCTTTGGTGTATTTTTTTTTCTTTTTTCCATTTCTTCACTTTCCACCTGCAGACATGCCTCTAAAATAGAGGCTTAGCGTATTATTCCTTTAAAATATATATGTTGTAGTGTCAAACCACTTAACAAATTTATATTTCAAGTCATCTCTTCTGAGGATTTGAACCCAGGACCTCAAATATGATGTTTATTTGTTCAGAAATTTTACCTGAAAACCGTCTTCCAGTATTCTGGTACTATTTCACACTCATGACTGTATTTTTTATCCGCTCGGACACGGAGCAGCGATATAAAACCACTTGTGCAACAACTATGGTTAAGGTGTAAAGTTGGATTTTTATGTTAGTTTAAATAGTGTCCTAACGAAGAAAGAGACAAGTTTTTTTTTTTTAATAAAAAATAATATTAGCGTTCGCTCAAATAAATTTGCTCAAATATTTTAATTTTGGTGACCATTTTCAATGAGTTGTAAATAACTCACTATTAGAAAATGGAAATCAAGTTTGGGTGGAGTGGAGTTCAAACCTTGGACCTCTGATCCGTGAGTCTGCAACACTTACCACGGGACTATAACCCAAAGAAAAGTTCGTAAGTAATAAGATACAAATATTTACTAAAATTTGTTTAATGATTTGATTACAAATGCTTTCAATATTAAAAATATTATAATTTCTAATTCCTGATTTATTCAAATACCTTTTTACATAGAATCTTCGTATTTTTTCAAAGAAATTTCCCACTAAAATCAATTAAGTATTCAGCCCAATTTTGTACAATTGAAAATTAGCCAAAAGCATGAAGTAAAACAGTTGCAATTGATACAATTAGTTTTTTTAGGGGAAAACCAGAATTTTAGAACGGGTATAACCATTTAAACGTAGTTATGCAGAAAGCACCCTGTCCACAATATTGAAACAATGAGATATAAGTATTATCGGGTGTAAAAAGTCTATTCTATGTTCTGCTAAAAACAGCCAGGCCGCTTTCATACAAAAAACTGTCATAATCACCTTCTGAAAAGAGTGTTGATCACAAAAACGGCAAATCTCAATTGGCAGAAAACACCCAGAGCACTAAAAAAATCGTACGATATAGATGCTGGTGAGGGGTTTGAATAATGCATCATTCAATATTAGATCTGGCTGTTTTCTGCGAAATCCATATTTTAGGTTGTGCGATCAGCTAGACTTAAAAAAATCACCAAAAATCCTTGAAAACCGAGACAGATTATTTTTGAAATCATTAAAACAAATGAATTAAGCGATCCTTTACAATTAAGCACTCTAATATAAAGGTAAAATAATATTTTTTTTATTTAAAGTACTAATATTGTACTTATTTATTATAATAAAATAAATAAAACAACTTTGTTTTTAACCAATTTTTTTTCTACTGGCCGATTTCTATCCTGTTTTATTATTTCAATATTGTGCTTCGTATGGAACTAATAAATCAACGATTTTTGTTTCATAAGTATGGGAAGCATAACTTAAGATGGATACGCTTAAAACTAGACAGGAGTGGACAAAATGACATATAGTTTATTTGGTTATATATATTTTGTTATTATGAATTGCTTTTTTATTTTCTAAAATTTCTAAGTTACCTTATATTTGAACTTTAGTGTGTGAACTAATAGTGAACTTTAATAGGTGTTTTTATTGAAATTATGGTTATTTTTGATAGAATTCATTAGTTAAGTATACCTTTATAAAGAAGCTTGTATAGCTTTGAAACCGGTCGGTAGGAAAAATAAAAAATATGTTGTTAAAAACAAAGTTGTTTGATTTATTTTGTTATAAAATAATTTGTTCAAAACACAATGGCTAATAACCCAACATACTTCTGAGTTTTGCTAGGGCTGGCTGTTTTCTGCAAAATACACATCTTTGGCTGTGTGGTCGACCAGATTTAAAAAATCATTATAACTGGTCAAATACATTTTTTTTTAAATGTACTATAAAAAAATGAATGTACCTACGCATGTTTTATAATTTGTTAAAGTAAAATACATTCCGACCGTTGTGTGGATTTGATTATACACTCTGTTCACAAAAGTGACATTATCTCAATTTCACCCTTCTATAGCTGGCTGCTTTTTGCCTAACTACGTCCATTTATGTTTGTTCAATTTAATTCAATTTAATCTTTACGAGCATAAGCGTGAAAAAAACGAGAGTTCCTGAGGGGGTACCTGAAGGACTCCAACTAAAATGTTATATGTATACATAAAAAAAAAAACATTATATCTTGATTGCCATGGAAGTGTTTATAAAACTGTTTCATGATATGTCGAGTTTTCTGCGAAATTCTTCATAAAATGCTGTTGCAAAAGGAAGCTATACGAAATCGCGCTCTTCTTGCTGCTACACGTTGAATAACACTGATCTTAAGTAAGGTAACCCAGTAGTGGGGAGATACAGCCGGGAGTTTTTACTTTCAGGTATTTCATTGTCCCTAACCTGGTACCTAATACTTGATGAATGAAAAAAAATCAAGATACGCTGCGGTTGGTGTATTAATGCATTTCCATTGCTCCATTAGATGCGTAAATGTAATGAAGAAGAATCGTGAAATAATGAAGTCATAAAAAAACAACCTTCAATGAAAAATTACATGTAAAAAGCTACGTTCACAATCAAATAACAGATCGATCAAAGTTCTGAATGTCATAACAAGTTGCACAGCAGCGAAAATCCGTTTCATTCGTACCCACACACTTACGTGGTTCATCGATCATTCTGGCCTTTTTACAGGCCCACTTTACTTCGACCCTATGTGACTAGTACTTGTTCCGGCTACCCTAGAAGCAGGAACTCGGTTACGGAAGGGTGATCGGGCCACACCCCCCGACATCTGATTGGTCAGTATGGCGGAGGGTGTGTTCGGTTTTATTTCCCGCGTTAGCTGTATTACGCCCAGTGACGCGGTTCTGATAGGCTCATCTTCCAATATTATAGAATTAATTATCATTCTATCAATTTATGATATATTTAAAATAGATTTTTTAATATTCGATTGGCTAATACGTTCACTTTTCAGTAATCGTCATTTTTCTGTTATACGCTTCGTTCTGTCAATTCATCGACAATACAATATTTAAAAAATATCATTTAGCACTAGTAATTTACTGAATGACTAACCCATTTGGTAGTAATGTTCTCATTAGATCCCGATCATTTAAATTAAATGACATTTTACACACCGACGATAGAAAGGCAAAATTTAGTAAACGACATGTAACAACTTTACGAAAGAGCTTATTTAAGTTTTTTTTTTTTAATAATTAAAAAAACTTTCATGTATACCTGTTATATCGGCGTGATTTCTGCGTATTTTAAATAATATAATAAAAAGAGAGATTTTGTATTATTTTCCGAAAATACTTTAATTGGCTCTTCTTTAAAACTGGCTAGGTACATGTCGCTTAGTAAACTTTTATTTTCAACCGTCGATATATTAATGAGCTTATTACGGCTTTTTAGGCTGTGCCTATTATAAGTAATAATTGTTTACATGGAAAAATAGTAAATTATAATAAAACAACCGTATATAACATAAAAGTAAGATTAAGAATACCCGTCCTAAAATAAAATGGAATACTTTTAAAAAAGGAAATATGTTTATCAAAGTTGCAAACATAATCTAAAAAACACAAAAGCGAATTAAAGAATTGCGATCAAAACATAAATACACTAAATAAATTATCATCGCTACAATAAATTTATTCCCGCAATAAATAATTTATTATTTATTTCACTCTTAATTTGTCGAATCAATCTCCATTTTTTCTCGTTGTGGATATATTGTTTTTATCCTCATTTTATAATAGTTATCACTACTATTTACTGTCCAAATCACTCGTTTAGCTCTATCAATTGTCATTTGATACGCGTAAATGCGTTTTCAAGTTTGTTGTAATTTTTTCGGATCGATAAATTTGTCGTAATATTTTTTTATTTTTTTTTATTTAGGAAACATACAGTACAGTTACAAAGTTTTATATTTTACACAGTTAGACTAAAATCTAATGAACCAGCAAAGTTTCCATATTATAATATAATTATATCTAAGGTTATCAATGAACTATTTTTTTTATTATTTTTTTAAGTACAAAAAAAGAAGTTGTTGAAAAATTAAAATCAAAGTAAAAAAGTTATTTAAGTTTGTAGTTAGCATTTACAAATGGAAATAATATTAAAAATGAAGGAATTTTTTTTGTAAAAGTAATTCAAGATAAGTAATTCAATTAGGTTCACCCGTCTTTTCGAAATATTAAAAAAAATGTTTTTGGAATGGGTGCATTTTATTAGGGAATTTTTCATATATTTTTAAAAGTTTTCAATTCTATAGGCAAATTTGTTCTGATGTAGTGTTGAAAATACATATATTTATATCACAAGAATGGAAACAAAAATGGGTGATTTAACTGTCAATTGTTTTTGTATGCTGATGATGCCGTGCTCCTTGCTAACAACAAAGAAAACTTTTTGGTGACAAAGGTCTACGATGGGTTATACAAAAATAGGTAAAGAAATTTGTGTATCTGTGAAGTATGTTAACTAGGGATAGAATGACTGAGAAAGATAAGATATTGAAAAGAGGGTGAGTGCCGGGAACAGAGTGAACGGTGCACTTAAATCAACCTTGGTAAATAAATGTTTGTCGCAAGAGGCAAAATTAGCAGTTCACAATGGAGTCCTGGTCCCGACTCTTATGTATGGGAGCGAAATATGGACTTGGAAAAACAGGGATGAACGTAGGCTTAATGCTGTCGAAACGCGATCTCTCAGGCGAATGTGTGGTAAAACTATGTACTATAGATGCACAAATGTCGAGATCCGCACATTAAGTATATAAGGCTAAGATAAACGTTATCGACAAAATCGAGAAAGAAGCACTGCGTTGGTTTGGACATGTAGAGCAAATGGACAGCGAAAGAACGGCTAAAAATATTAACAATGCGTATGTTGATGGATGCAGAAATAGAGGTAGACCGAAAAAGACATGGCATGACCAAATCCAACAAATACTTGAAGATGGACATGTCAAAAGTCGGAACAATCGGCGCGCGTGCGTGAGAAGATGTTTGAATGTAGATGAAGCGAGATCTGTAAGCAAAGATAGAGTGATGTGGCGTTCTATCCTCTCTGCCTATCCTTAGGGGAAAACTGCGTGATGGTTTGTTTGTTTGTGTAAAATAGTAACGTATCCTAAACTCCATGAGTCCAAGAACCCTGTGTTAAATACAACATAATGGAAAATTGAAACATAAAACACGAACATTAATTTCATATTCCACTCGTACTTGAACACACATTAAATATTGTTTTTAAAACAGAAAAAATAGTATTCTAAAAACACAAACAAAACGTCCAACGTACTTCTATTCCGTTCAAAAGCAGTTTTGTTCGAATACATATTATGTAATAATTGCTAAAAAAATACAGACCTATAATTTTGTTAGATGTTATAATTAATTATAGCCTGACGTTTGCAAAAGATGATCAACCGACGCAGATATTTAATGCGAATAAAATGAATTTACAAATTACAAAGTTCTGGATTTAACCTCAATTTCAAGGTGCTTTTTTTCAGACATAGATAATTGAACTTATTAGTACATTCATGTTTTTTAGATTGCATGATGTGAAAGTCTAAAAAAATACAAAAAATTGAGATAAATGAGTTCTTGATAGTGATAAAATAAAGTCTTTGAATCCGTTTTTTTGTAGTTCTAATCGTCATGATCGTAAAACAACAATGTGTGTGATTTTTTTTAACTTTCCATGAGTGCAGTTTAATTTTTTTGTCAATACATCACAACTCTATTAGTACAAAAGTATATCCTTTGACACAAAACCTTTTCAAGTTAAAATAAAGAAGAAAGTCAACGTCGTATTTTTCGCACATACGTCGTTGTTCTACGATCACGGTTTCTGGCATGCCGACCCTTCATATACTGAGCCTACTCCCATTACAAGAAAAAAATTACAGTGTTTTTTTGCCATTTTGTTCAATATGAAATGTATGTATAAATAAATAAATAAAAAATAAGAAAAACCACAAAGTTTGCTACTCTTAAGCTGTTAAATTATTAAGACAGGAATTTTACTAAAAAATTAAATTCCTGGCTTGGTCAATAATTCAATATTTAAATTTGTTGCAACAGAGAGAGAAAACATTTTTGAGAAGGAATATGGGAGTCTAGGCATTTACAGGGCTTATGACCTGTCATTGGCTGGTGTGAGTGGACAATTTACACACTGTGTAACATTAACCATTATGCCTATGTTTGAACATCCACATTTCCTCAACTCTTCCATCTGTTGACTTTTGTGAAGATCATAGCTGAAACTTTTTTCATGCGGGTGAGATTCATCCGGCGGTAGGCAGAATGGTCAATGTTACACCGTGTGTAAAGTGGCCACTTAAACCAGCCAATGACAGGTCATAAGCCCTGTAAATGCCTAGACTCCCATATTCCCTTCTCAAAAATGTTTTTTCTCTAGGTTGCATCAAATTTAAATATGAACAACTCCCTAGGGAAAACTGTGTTTTACGGAATTGTATAAATTACATCCATTGAAATTTTCAGTATGAAGTTTATTATTATTTTTAGTTAATTGCTATATTATAAACACCTGACGTCAGTGCGACCGGTCAAGATCTGTTATTGCCACAGATATATGAGATAATTGTGACGGATAAAGCATATTACAATATTTCTAAACAATTTACCGTCATTTGTCTGTTTTTTAATTATTGGGAACTTTTTCATAATTTTACCAATTATATTCTAATACTTAGTACTCTATAAGTGCAAGTTTTGTATACCTACATATAAAACTTTCAATTATATGCAAAGCAAAAAAACCGTGTAATTTTTATAACAAACAAATTGGTTGTTGAAGCTTTTAAAATTGCGGTTTTTCAAGTACAATTATTTATGTAATGAACCGTGAAATGAAGATTCTCCAATAGAAAAACCTTTGTTTAAATTCCATGATATTTTGTACACCGGAAAGTTACTGAAATGTATCGAAATTTAATAGTCAAATCTTTTTTTGACAAATGCAACCACAATGAAAGCACCCACCCCTTTCACAAAATTGTTCATAAAGACTTGTGTCACTATCAGTTTTTAAAAAACTAATAAGGCGAAAAAAAAAATTACAATCATACCGCGAAAATAACAAAACATGGAAACGTTAAAAGCTTTAATTGTACTTCTCACCACAGTATTGTCAATTTGTGATCAATCAAATACACATGATCAGTACAATCAACCTTTTTTTATTTTCCAGTATGACGGTGAACGACACAAAATTTAAATACATATAGGAAACATTAGAAGAATCCGCCCGGAACAACATGCATTCAAGCAACAGAAGAAAAGCAATATGCTTACCAAAACACATAAGTAGATCAAACTATAAAGATACTACTGGCAAAGTCCTTACACAGATCTTATCATGATCCCTTTTGAATTCAGGCGAAATAAATTCGCCATAACACTGATCCTTTACAAAAACCCTGACTGTCCTAATACTAACAGTTGGAACAATCTTGTGCAAAGACCCTGATTGTCTTAACAACCTCTCAGCCATTGGAGCAGAAGAAACGGGTCCTAGAGCATAGTAGGCGCACTGTTCCTTTAAGTTATTATACTATTTAGATTAGTTATTTACCACATCCCTTCTATGGGACAAGAACAACACATACTGACAAGAGTTCAGTTTTGAGAACCGATGTAAGGATCCAACTATGTATTTATTTATCTAAAAGAGGTTTAGTTCTAAGAGTAGGCCTCTACCTAGTTCCTCGCATTTTTCCACCCATTCGCTTACAAAATGGACAAACAATTTAACGTTTGTTAGATTAACTAATAAGCTTAAATTCTACATCAGCCTCATCACCTCCGTCAAGCCGTTTGGAAAGTTTTCCCTCCCAGTATTAAAAATCGGGCAACACCATAGGATGTGTTCACCCGTCTGACGGGGCTCTTCGTAAATACATCCAGGGTCTCTCACTAGTGCGAGGTCATATAGTTTACCCTAAACTCACCATGTCCAGACAACATCTGGACAACACAGTGATCCAGGTTAATTCTCCTTGGGCTTAATCAACATTTTATGTAATGTAATTTGTCACTTGTCAATAGTTTTTTTCTTCTATTACTTTTATTTATTTTTTTTTTATTTATTTAACTTTTTGTACATAATGATTATTTGTACATTGGCGGGCTTATTGCCAAATGGCAATTTCTTCCAACCAACCAATAAAATAAAAGTTTAATTTTTATAATTCAAGTTACAGTACATATTCAATAGAAAAAAAAGATTAAAAATTTAAATATATATAAAAATAGAAATAAACGTATTTGTTTATAAATTACCTTAAATCGAAACTATTACTCAATGGGAAAAAGGAAAAAAGAGGAAAGAGGAAAAAGGAAAGGAGGAGAGATTAAGGAAGAGAAAGGAGATGTTTCTTCAGACGTGATTTAAACAGAGATAATGTAGTAACATCTTTGATGGTGGATGGGAGATGATTCCACAGTCGAGCCGCATGGACACTATATGAGTTAGAGAAGAAAGAGGAATTGTGTATGGGTATTAAGAGAGTGCCTTGAGAATGAGAACGAAGAGGTAAACCATGAACTGATAAGCGTTGAAATTTTTCACACAGGTATATAGGAGCGTTAGGACTATGAAGTACATTGAACAGAAGTGAGAGGGAGTGATAGTCTCTCCGCTGTCTAATTTTGAGCCATTTCAGTTGCCTACGATAATCAGAAATGTGGTCATATTTCCTAAGACCAAAAATGTACCTTATGCATGTATTCTGAAGTCGTTCAAGTTTATCGAGTTGCTCACAGCTTAAATCAGTCATGGAAACATCAGCGTAATCTAGAATGGGTAGTAGTAATGCTTGTACAAGAGTGCATTTAGTACTAATGGGTAAGAATTTTTGCAACCTTCTAAGTGAGTGTAGACTGAAAAATATTTTGCGGCTTAATTCATTAGTATGAGCTCGCCAGCAGAGATGTTCATCCATTAGTACTCCTAGATTTTTTACGGATTTCCTGTACTGAATATTGGTACCATTGACAATAAGAGGATTAAGTGAAGGTATGTCTAGCTTACAGAGCAATCTTTGACTACCTGCAAACATAATTTGTGTTTTAGACGGGTTTATTAGTAAACCATACTCTTTTGTCCATGTTGACACGCAATTTAGTGTTTTAGACATCGATTCTATTGCTTTGCTGGTGTTTTCAGGTCTGCAATGAAGGTATAATTGTAAATCATCTGCATCGAGATGATATGAACAATTGAGACAATCTGCAATCGGATTAATAAACAGGGAAAATAGTAATGGTGATAAAACTCCACCTTGAGGTACTCCAGCGGCAATATCGACCCATTCCGATTGATGATCTGGTGTTTTGATGCACTGTTGTCTAGCTCGTAAATACGATCCGAACCATTTTATAACCGGTTGTGTCATATTTAGTGTTTTAAGTCTAGCCAACAAAAGATCGAAATCCACAGAGTTGAAAGCGCTACTGAAGTCGAGTAATGTTATCAAGGTTATCATTTTGTTATTCATTGCGTATCTAATGTCATCTGTAACCTTGATTAAAGCGGTAGTTGTACTATGGCCCGCACGAAAACCTGATTGATTGGGATCAAGAAGATTATTTGACAATAGATAATTATTTAGCTGATTATATACAACTCGTTCAATGACTTTGGAAAAAATTGGAAGAATAGATATGGGTCTGTAATCTTTGACAGAAACTGGTAAAGAAATTTTGGGAAGTGGTATAATAAATGCTTTTTTCCAAGCTTCAGGAAAATCTCCAGTATTTAAAGAAAAGTTTATAATGTGAGTAATAACCGGTAAGATAATAGGAAAAATAAAGTGTATCAATCTCATACTCAGCTGATCACTGCCCATAGATTTGGTTTTTATAGAAAGTAGAATACGTTGTATATCAGTTTCTTGAACGGAAGAAAATAAAAACGGTGGATAATTGTAAGAAGCTGCCATACTTAAACGTCGGAGAGTGTCGGATTTAGTGCTGACATCCAGTATTAGTGGAGGTGTAGCAAAGTGAGTATTGAGATCGTCTAGTTTGACAGTTGAAGATAATGTTATCTTAGGTTTACCGGCGCCAAGAGATTTTAAAAACGACCAGGATTTACTAGTAGAGTTTTGATTTAAGTTTGTGAGGATATATTTCCTTCTGGCATTTCTGCACAATTGGTTGCAACGATTTCGCAGGACTCTGAAGGCTTCCCATTTTTGAGATGAAGCATTTGACTTAAGTTTAGACTTTGCTTTGTCACGTTTCGCCATTAGTTGAATAATGTCACTGGTAAGCCAAGGGGTAGGTGGATATTTAAGTTTTACAGATCTCATAGGAGCATGAATGTCAAACAGACCAGTAATCATTCTGTTAAAAGTTTCAACTTTTTCATCAATGGTCTCTAGATTATTAATAACTGACCAGTTTAAACTCATGGCATCAAGTTCAAGTGATTCCTTATTAACGCTTCTAAAGTTTCTGGCAAGAAATGTTACAGGAAGACTTTTATCAACACTGATGTCAAAATATGAAACAGACTCACCTTTTTTAGTTATTTCACCACTGCAGATAACCTCTAAGTCTGCTGGTAGTTCCCCAGCCTGTTAAGGCAGGTAAGGCAGCTGCGGACACAGTTTTCTAACACAATTAGAGGTGCCCTATGGCCACTCAGGAGAGTCTCGTGGACGCCACCAGAGGATGCACGATGAGCCCTTCAGCAGCATATATTAATAGGGTGACGTATGTTTTTCAGTTTATAAATCGGACCTCATTACTTTTTAATTCCCTTTTACAGTGTTCTGACAAGAAAAAAAGAGCATCGTCTGCGTAGGTCATTATATCGCTGCCTGTCGAAAAAGGTAAGCGAAGTAAGGCATCAAATTGTATATTCCATTGTGATGGCCCCAGAATAGAACCCTGTGGACAACCCATGGTCGTCATTCTACTCACGGTTATGGATCCGTGGACCGCAGATATGGATTTATCACCAAGTTAGCTCTGAATGATCCCGAAAAGTTCTTTAGGACAACCTTTGGATTTTAATTTTGTGAATGTCATCGGCCACCGGGCATTTTTAAATGCACCTGAGATATCGAGGAACATCCTTATCAATCATTTTTCCATTTGCTGGCACGGAGTTTTGCATCCTCCGTAGACCTGGCTCTAGTAAAACCATACTGTTTTGGAGAAAGAACAGAGAGCGAGCCTCCCAGTCTATTTCTAATTAGATTTTCGAGAACTTTACTTTTATTGATCTGTAAGCCATGGGATCAGATTCCTTTTTATCGCTAACCTTTGGGATGATCTGCAACAAAGCTTCTTTCCGAACTTTTGGAAATATTTTTTATTTTAGACAGAAACTAATCAGAGTTGTAAATTCACGCATGGCAAAGTACTAGACGTTGCAAGTGCAACCACAGCATTATTATTTTGTATTATTTCTCAGTTCCCCAATCCGCCTTAATTATGACTTAACCCTTTATATGACAGGGGCAAATATTTATGCTCCAAATCCATATCCCCATATCCATAACTCATTTTACAAATTCAAGAGTTACTAGATACTCCACCCTGATGCTGCAAAAATAATTAAAAATTAATACAACCTTCGGTTAAAAAGGATTGGCTTACTACTCGGTTAAAGTGTACAATCTACTTCTATTGTCCATAAGAACAATTAATAAGTACTCACAATATAAAATTGTTATTAATAAATGGATGGTGGATAAAGAGGAGGTAGGTTGCCCACGGATCGATGAGTGGATCAAGCCAAATAGGTAAAAAATTGTGTACTGTTTATTAAATTTGGTCTACAAGTCTATATGAAATTGTTATGTTTTTTATTATCATTTTAATTTATATTGCTTATTATGTTTACGATGATAATTAGGTTAATAAAATTAATTTCATTTTTATTTTCTTATTATATAAACAATGTTAAATAACTAATTTAAGGCATATTTCACTTATTGCAAAATGTTTCCCTCGGCGCGGGACACACCCCAGTGAAGGAACATTTTTCTGTATGAATTTTTTTTATTTTGGTTTATTAAAAAAAAACAACCGCAATACAAAAAATTTACGCAACAAAAAATATAAAAAAGCATAAAATAAAGCCAAATCCGTTTTCCACATAAATACAATTATAAAAATCCAGTTCAGTTAGATGATACATAGAAGTGCATGTGGGTGAGTTTTTGTGCGTGAGGATGCGTGGGTAAGTGAGTGGAAAGTGGTTTTGGTAGGTATGTGAATATGTATGTAAGTGTATATGGGTATGAGGGTGGTTTTATGGACAGGGTGAGTGTGTGTTTGATATGAGTGAATAGAAAAATCTTAAATTTATTATGTAAATTTTTTTTTTTTTAAAGAAACAATTTTTTTTTCAAAGTGAGTGTTTTAAAAGTGAGTTAACTGCAGTTAAATGTGTCAATGTTATTGAAAAATACATTATAATTACGAACCACGCGCCAAGGAGAGTTCTGTGCATAGTTGGTGCGAACTATTGTACATGGAAAAGAGATAGATTCGTGTGACGGGTGCGGTAGCACATTGGTATGTACATTGGTAGGTACATTGCATCACATTACATTTAATATAATACAAATATTGTAATAGTATAAATAGATAAATATTTTGAAACTTTTTCCTTTGTTAATACTGATCTAAAATGAACTTCATATACGAATTCAAATAAATGTAGATGGTGATCAATATATGTACGTTCCAGTTAAAACTTGTCGCGTGCGCTATGACGCAAACAAATAAAGCTGCATGCATATTTGTTACTGGCCATTTACGCGTACGACTTTACAGTGTTTTGAGGTATTTAAACTTGCCTCCTGTATTTTTGCAATTTTTCTCTATAATTGTTTTTAAAGAACTAATAAATAACAAAACCACGTTTAATTCATATAGTTGTAAAAATGAAGTTCATTTTAGATAAATATTAACAAAGAAAATATTGTAATAATAATTCTATGCCTTCGTATAAAGTTACATAAATATATGCCATCGTCCCATAAAGGGTGAAAAAAATAATCCGACAGTGTTAAGCAACAAAGAATCCTCCAGTGTCAAGCAAAACTAGCGTCGTTGCAAAAAAGACACGAGTATAGTCAGGGGTTTTTTAAACCATCGCGTAGTTGTTCAGTCATTTTTAAAGTGGTGTTGGCTTTAGCCAGAATTGAAAGTCGTGCATTGCAAAAAATAGATAACCGCAGCGTAATTTTCGGCAGGTCAATAAACCTCTCTTTCCTTTTGTTACTATTCGTTGCACCGGTACGTTCCCGAACTATTTCAAATAGATAGTACACTTTTTTGTTATGTCTGCATCCATTCGTCAAGGCTGGTGACTGCCAAAATAATTTCGCAAGAAAACGTGAAACCACAATGACGGTAATACTGTTACCCTAGGAATACGCTGCTGTACAATTATAAATGCCTATCGACGGACGAATCGATATACGGGTAGTCAACTTCGTTTTTTATAGAAACATTAGAATAAAAATTCCAAAGAAACTACCTAAGATAAAATGTTGTCGGTATTACTTTTAGTCATAAGTTAACGGCGGCTAAATAAAATAATTTGAGATGAATAAGTCACTCAGATACCAACATAATATCAAAATGCCAAAATTTCATACAAGTCATGGTCAAAATAGCTTTGTCTTTAAAGGTGTAAAAAATTATAATAATCTTCCCAATGAACTAAAAACAATTAAAAATAATACATCAATAAATAAATTTTAAGTTAATCTAAAGAAATATTTTGAACACGTGTAAAAAAACATTAAATTTTAATTAGTATGAATGTATTATCGTTTTATGTTTTTTCCTTAAATGTCCTTTGTTTTTATTTTTCTTTCTCGTGTACTCGTATTTGAAATTATATAAACTCTTATAAATAAACAACTAAAACAGTGTATGTCACTCTCCAAGCACAAGAGTTAGTCTCTTTTTTTGGAGAGTTACAGTGATAACATTTACTAGATGTGTAAAAGTAGATATGCTTGGAATTTTACAAAAACGTGTACTCTTCATCAAATTCTTTAATAAAAAATCTTTTTTTTTTAAATAAAAAAAATCCTATATTATAATAGGATTTATGATGGCTAATTTATCATCTCGTCTTTTCTCAATTGCATGGCCGATAATGTTGGTTAATATAATTAACTAGCGTACCCGATAAACGTTGTCCTGCCCAAACGTTAGCTTGCCTGCTATTACGTTGGAAAAGGTCTTTTGATAAGTAGGTACCTAGATACTTTTTTGTGAGTAAATTCCAAAACTAAAGATTGTTAATATTTTATTTTTTTAAAAAGAAATATTTGCAATCTTATTTAACCAAATATTTAATTTTGAGGGCCATTTTCAAAGAGTTGTACATGACTCACTATTAGAAAATGGGAATCATGTTGGGATAGAGTAGGATTCGAACCGGGTTGGCTACCGGCTTCACACGTATTGCTCCAATTCACTCGATCTGGTAAAATTAGGGTGGGTTGACACATATTAATTATTTTCCTTTTTTGTTTCATTTATTTAGTTTCTACTTGCAGGTAAAAATTTTGCCAAAAGAAATCGAGTGGAGATAAGTCGGCCCCATGGTGTACTGTTTCATGTTTTAACCTGCCTATTGATGAATGAAATAATAAAGAAAAAAATATTAATGAATCCACCCTATGTTGTTTCGTGGTGCCGTGGAATGTTCAACCATCGACTAAATTGGCAGATAGGAATTTGACCTCTGTCAATTTATGAAATAGACTCGATTTTTTTTGTCGTTTAAAGCTCATTCTGTATTGCATCGCTGCATATACGCTGTGTATGAGGGAGAAAGAGGTTTAAATTTCTCGGTCATAGCTCCTAACTAATGGAATTCATTTTACAATATCCATTATTTTGCTCCACATACACTGTTTAAATTTCACATCGTAAAATTTCAACCTTTAAATTCAGTAATATTAAATAATGTTTCTCGATTTCATGAATCAGGCTATATACGAGAAGTAATATTTGTCAATTTTGAGGTTGTACATATACCACAAACATAGACAAAGATACGACTGTCAAATCTGCATCCGCGAATGGGTAGCCATATAAATATTTTTAGGGGTAAGTTGGTCCTTTTTTCAATTTTTTTAATTTTTGATAAATATAAAAGGCAATGTTTGTATGTATGTCCTTAATAGACTGAATAACTACTAGACCAATTTACGTGCGGTTTTCAGTGAAATGTAGATCTTTGCCATAAGCATATTTATAGCTCTTAAAATCTTTAATTTGTTTTGTCGAAAAAAGTTAAGAAAGTAAATATTTCTATCATCGTTTACCAAGGCTGCATTCGCCGAGAACGCACATACAAAAAAAAACAGAAAGATGTTATTTTTTATTTATAAAAAAAAGGTTTTTAGTTTTGAATGTTTAGAAACAACATTCGTTTTTTATGGATCCCAGCCGGATTATTTCTTTAAATTCTTTATTATTTCTACTAATTTTCTTTTAACTGTATTTTTGGTAACACTTAAATAATATTAACTGACCTTTAATACATTTTCGAAAATCGCATTTCTTAATAAAGTGCAACTCTGTTGGTAAGAAGAGCAGAGTTTGACATTTGCAAAAAGAGTTCTATACATACTCGTATTTGGTTATGAATTATTTGAACTTTTGGAATTCAACCGTTAAAAATTAAATAATATCTACTTAATGCCATTGTGGTATTTTTAATACACTTTTGTACAAGTGGTGTATTAAAATAGTGTATAATAAAGCTACATATATTGCAAAGTTAATAATAATGGCTGTTAAAGTTAATTTGATATATTTTTAGTAATAAAATCTTGTGTTTTCAACAGCTGAAGAAGATAAATGATGATCACAAAACTACAGCAAAAAAAACTATCAATGTATAACTAATATGTACCTATATGTGGGTACAAATTAACGAATATTTTTTTTAGTTTTCCATAAAAAAGAACCACCGCTCGCCACAATTTACCAAGCGCTTGTCGCTTGCTGACTATATGAACAGCTACCTACGGTAAGTGTTTATTGACAAATCGAAACAGCAAGTGTATTTTTGTTCAGGTTTATTTAAGTTTTACTTAAATTTATTTTGTGACTATGGCGGCGAAAAGGTGGAATTCCAAAATAAAATTCATCCAGAAATTTAAATTTCATTAACGTTTATGGAATCAAAAATCGTCTATATATAAAAATAAACATTTAAGTTCGTATATTATCGTTGGTAAAATAATGTTTAAATGCTAATAACACCAACGTAACTTTTCACTTGTTACTAAGCAAGTTAGTACTAATGACAAGTCCGTGTAAACATGGCATTTTAGCTTCAACGCTCGTAGGTGATTTATATTTTAGGGCTTAATGCCCTTACATTTAATATGTACATTTTATGTACTTTCCCAAGCAGCCTCTTAATTCCTATAAAGTTTTTTTTATTAAATAAATTCTATGGAACATATGCAAGATGATGATGAACAGTTTATTTTCAAAGCAGATGAAAGAGTAAGCTTTTACTCATCTTGCAATGAAATATTAGTTACAAGTGGAGAAATCCCGCAAATGCCAGGGAATCCAGTATCAGCGCGGGATCAAAAAATCAAGTGGGATCTCGGTATAACGGGATCTGTATACCGAAATTGGAAGCCCAAGTCTAGGCGGATGGACAATACTGTTCTGTGTGTGAAATTACCAGAAGCCTGAACGAGGGTTTTTGACTAGTTGGCAGCTCTCGGGTAAAGTTCCTGAATAAGGAAATTGAGTGGAGATAAGTCCTCCTCGTTGTATAGTAGATGTTGCGTTTTCCTAGCATTCTCGAGGTCTTGGGTTCAATTTCTGGCAGGGTGCACTTAAAATATTGATTTCAAGGGTTATTAAAAATGAAATATTTCCTTATTTTTTTAATGAAAATTAAAAACGAAAAATGGTTCATTGAAGGTTAAATTAAACATTTTTTTTATCTTAAATAGGCTAAAGAATTGTAGTCAATAAATGAAATGAATTAAATTACCAAAATAAAGTAAATGTATAGAAAAAGCAAAATAAATAAAAATATGCACTCAAAAAAAGAATTACAGTTTGAACCATGTTTGATTGATTCATACTCGTAGCATAAATAAATAATTTAGGAAGCCGGTTGATTACTTTTGTCGGCCTCGTGGTGTGATGGTCAGTGCATTTGCCTACCATTCAAAAGGTCTCGGGTTCGATTCCCGACATTAACAAAAATGATTCAGATACGCTGCGATTGGTGTACAAATGCAGTGCCCTATGCACCATTAGGTGTGGAAAGAGAATGATAATGATGATGATTTCTTTGAGCTTTGGTTATACTTTAATATTACCAGTTTAATCGGCATTGTGACGCACATCACCTGTTTTTAGACTAATTAGGACAGTTTTTAGCGCTTTCATTAACATGCAATCTTCATTTGAATAATCAATTAAAAACATTATGTGACTATTAAACTTTATCAAGTGCAGCTTACTTAGTTGCAATGCCGCCTTTATGGGTCTGTTGTTTGCTGGTTTAAGTGATCATTTTACACAATTTGTAACATTCACCATTTTATTAGTTATTCAGTTGGCAAAAACATTGTAAGAAACACGTTTTTTAAAAATAAAAATATATTTGTCGGCCACGTGGTGTAATGGTCAGCGCGGTTGCCTACAATGCAAGATGTCTCTTATTTATGTCCGAAGTGGTTGTTTCAAAATATTTATTATCTGCGCCGTCTGCTCTAAGGTCTGAGAGATTGTTTGGACGATTAGGGTCTTTGCATAGAATTGTTTCTACTGTTGGTATTAGGATAATGGTTTTTGCGAGGGATTCAGTATTATGACGAAAAGTAATTTCGCCTGAGTTCGATAGGGAAAATGTTAGGATCTGTGTTAGGGTTTTGCCAGTAGCGTATTGATAATTTGATGTTCCTCGATGATTTGGTATAGATACGTTTTTTTTTTTCTGTTGCTTAAATGCTTGTTGTATGGGGCAAATTATTCTAACGTTTCCTATATGTATTTGGGTTTTGTGTCGTTGTTTGATTTGTTTGCATTACTACGTTCTTCTTCCTTTCCGAGGCGGGATCTGGAGCGTGCGGCCGCGGTCTCAATTTGGAACAAACACTGTATTCCTTCACTGTCATACTGGGAAATTAGAAAAAGGTTATTGTGCTGAACATGTGTATTTGATTGATCACAAATTGACAATACTGCAGTGAAGGGTACAATAAAAGCTTTGAAAGTTTTTTTGTTTTGTTATTTCCGCGGTTTGATTGTAAAGAAATATTACATTTTCACTTAATTAGTTTTAAAAAAATTGATAGTGATATGCGAAACTGAAGAAAGACACAAGTCTTTATGAACAGTTTCGGGAAAGGGGTGGATGCTTTCATTGTATTGGCCTCGTGGTGTAAT
>NW_028279734.1:0-73263 GCF_059751315.1 Micrasema longulum
TGTCACGAAAATTAAATTAGCAATATATCCGCGTATTCACTACAAACAAACATTAGGTAAAAGTAGAACTAAGCAAAAGAATATCTCACGTCACTGATTTGCATGACCTTTTGACAGATGATAAACACGGGAGTGAAAAGAAAGATGTTTTATTTAAGCTAAAAACCGACCAAGAATTGTTTGATTATAAGAAAACATTGAAGTTTACAAGTAATAAGTGCACTTTGCCGCTAATATCTTCTAGACCTAGGCAACCCAAAACAGTGATAAATTATTGGTCAAAAATTCACATTTTTGTTATTTAAAAATTTACATATTTTCTTCATGCGTTTGCATACCTGAATACAACATTGTGGCACAAAAGAATGGTATAAACGATAATAGTATATTTTATTTATTCAACACAATATAAGAAACCCCCTGATTGGTTGTAAGTAAGAAAGGAAACTAAATTTCGTCCCTTTCAAAAGTAATTTTAAATTTACAACATAATACATTTAAATCGTAAATTTTTTGGTTGCATGGTTTATCACCAATATTTTTTTTTATATTTCTAGGCGTTCGTTGTAATGCGGGAAATTTAAAATTTATTCCAACAACATACGTATTTCTCGTAGTGTAGTGGTTGATCTATTAGACTTTTCGCCTATCATGCTTGATGTCCCCGGGTCGACGTGAAATATTAGTTTTACAGCAATATTTTCCTGTCCGTGGACTGGTACCCGAAGCGTAAAACTAATCACATTACCTTCACATGTAGCAGATGATTAAAGTACGCTGCATTTGGTGTTCCAATGTAGTGCCCTGTGTGCCATTATATGCTGATAATGATTTTATAATTTATTAGAAAATATAATAAAAAAAGAGATTTCCACATTTACGTATTGTGAAAAATATGAAAACAAAATATTACCTATGCATTTATACGCTTACTTGTGGAAAATCACACCCGTTACCATCGGTATATACTATACACTACACGGCCCTTGTGCGCACCCGACTGTGTTTCATTCGACATAGGTTCCGGAGCTTATCTCGTATTTGGTGGGAAATAGTGTGTTTCCATGTATACGCTAAGCAAACGCGAAGCAGTGCAAAAGAGCATGAAGTACACCTTTAAATTCAGAGTAAGCGGTATAAACAGTTAGTCCTTTTACTACTACGCGTTTGGCACGGCAATGATGTTAAAACATTTTTAGAACACGATTTCAAATTCGCGTTACAGGTATGAATCGTCATCTCTATTTAATTATACATCCAGTGCCCGTTACATATGTTTTTTATTTTATTTATATTTTTTATTCACTTACAATAAATAAACACTTAAAAATCAAAACACTCAGTCCTTATCTAGTCGGAATATTAATAAGAAATAAAGCATAAAAACTGGTGACTTTTTCCAAAAAAGCCTATAAACTCCGCTTTCCTATATCCTTTGAAAGAGGGAATGGGGTAATTTTCCCAATTAACGATTTACGGCAATGAGGCAGTTCAGTGTTTTTTTTAAAAATTATTTGTTAATGGACAAAGCAAAAAAAATATATATGTATTGTTATTATAAGCGCTATGATTTTTTTGAATTTTGTATTTCTGAAATAACTCCGCGGGTGACGTCCCAAGTTCTTTTCCGCTTCTTCTCGGTCAGTTCTGCCGAAAACATTTTTTATATCCAATTTCCCGTTCGAAACTCTTAATTTTAAAATTGGGAAGCCGTATTCCCACCAAATATGAAAGGAATAACGGAGGCATTGACTCGTTTGTACAAAATACAATCTTCTTATTATTTTACAAAAATGATATATTGGTACCCATTGAAATACCACGTAAAGTTGAAGCAAAATAGGGCGTAGTTTACTCGTAGATAGGTATTATGCATGTTTTTACAACAGTATTGGATAACTCGTGAAAGAATTTTGTAACTCGCACGCATATGCATAATATTATATTCGAATGTAATTATGTTATCAGCATCATTATTCTCTTTTCGCATCTAATGGTGCATATGGCACAACATCGATACATCAACCGCAGCGTATCTTGATCATTTTTATCAGTCTTACGCTGCAGTCTATGAAATATTCTAATGTAAAACAACTTTTTAAATCGACATTTCCTGCTACTTCAATATAACTTAAGGAGGATTACGTATCAATGAGAAAATTTCACATACCTGTCGAACGATTTGAATCGTTTATGAATTTAAGTAAAACTCATTTGCATTTTGGAGAAATGTAGATAACATATGTTTTGACGTTACAAAAAGCATAATAATGCACAAGGTGAAAGTAAAAAATTACGTAAAAAAAAAACAGGTAAACAAATATTTTAGTTTTTATTGTTTACCCTAATATTTGAATTTTCAGGCCATTTCCATTTTCAAACGTCGTAAATAACTTGTGTTATATAAATGGAAATAGCGTTGTAAAATGCATAAATTCACAATACTACCACCTATCACGGAACCCCAAACTTGATTATTTATAAGTACCTGTATTTTTAAAAAATAAACGCGTCCCGTAGAAACTCCGATCACATTAAAATAAATAACTTTTTTAGTGTGATGCCAATGGTTAAAAATAGCAAAATAACAACTAAATAATTATTTTGTTTTGGAATTAATCATTTAAATTCTGATTGCGGTTCTAGGATAGAATATTGTAAGAAATGTATGGGATTTTCTCAGGTGCGGATATATGATGTACATCGAGCGGTCAATGGTAAGGCCACAGCCGGTGTCCAAAGGCTATCGACCTGCAAGCCGCCGGATAACTGTATTACTGTATCACCAAGACAAAAAATCGACAGATCTCCACAACCCGTTCTAGTTGCATATTCGGCCAGTTACTTAGTCTTGATTCTTGATAATCCCATAAGGAACCATATAGATAGGCATAGCAGTCGTGGTAAAGTCTTCACAGCGCGAGGAGGGAAATTTAAACAAGTGACAAAATACCTCCTATGATGCATTATATTCCACGAGCTGTTTTGGTGTTCGTGCTGAGTTATATATTTAGTGGTGTGAATGGAACTCCGACTAGTTTTCCCACAACATACGACCAAAGACAGACGGGTGAAGTTAACATTCAAATTAGTGTCAAAGATTTGAAAATTGTCGCCCTTTTGGGCGGTGGGCTTGGCGGGTCAGAGGTTTGTCAAATCAAAATGTCAACAAACGGTACTTTCGGAAACTGGAAACTTATTGGAAACGTACAAGAAACGCAAATACAAATGCCAATGTTGTAAACGATTTTAATCGAATGAATAATTAATTATTTACTAACTGTTCGTTATTAACGAACGATTTTTTTTACATTGTTTCACGTACATTTTTTTTGTGGGTGGTTAAAACATGAATGGATTTTTTTCTGGCATATAATACTTATTTGATAAATATCTAATGTACAAAATACGAGTATTTTTTTCACTAGAATGATTCTGAAAATGAAAAAACAGAGTCATCATTACTCAATATTTTTACAAGTCATGAGTTCCACCCACTGACTTCAAAAGGCCTTCATAATGCAACCCTGATCTTGGATTAAAGTCACACAAATCGTGTATGATGCTATTATTAATAATGAGGAAATTCAGTGGTTTTTTGTTTTGTTTTTTTATTTGTTAAAATACTATTAAACTAAGCGAAAAATTTTTTTTTTCAATTTTTATGTATCGTATTATCAGCGCTACTATTTTTTAAAAGTTTCGCATTTCTGAAGTAACTCCGCGTGTGATGTCAGAGGTTCTCTTCCGCTTATTCTCATACAATTCATCCATTGGTCCATCCATGGCAAGCAAACCGGAAATCTTCCATAGCTATAATATGATAGGTTGATTAATAGGAACCAGTGACGTCATTCGAAGTAGTCCATTTTTATTAAAATGTTTTTTTATTATTTTTTCGTACATTTTCAGGGAACTTTGAAGTACAATTTAATGCTCCAATTTTTACCGCGCGCAAGAAAACATGGAAAAAATATTTTTTCAGAGAAAAAATATTTTAACGAATACTAGTTTTATGAAGTTATTCATGTTTAATCAAAATTATAAAAGCCACCATCGCATTTCTTAAATGATGGTATACAATATAAAACAGAATAAGAAAAAACAGAAAACAAAAAAATAATATAGGGTCAGTCCAAGTCAATTTTGCTATATACCTAGGAATACATTATTATTTTTAAAAAAAAACTTTTTCATAATACACCCTACGATATTAAAAAGAACTATAATGGGCACCATTTTCATAATTGTTATGTATATTTAATAATTACTATAATCGATAATATCTATAGACTGGTTTACTGGTTTCTGTTATTATTATGGATAACTTATATAGCGCCATTTTCGTAATATAATACTTCAAGGGCACTTTACAAAGTGATTATATAAAGAAATAAATTTAATTTTAAATTTGTGATTTAAGAAAAACAATGTACTTTTATATGGTTAATAGAATCCAAAGTAACTTTGTCTGATTTTTTCTGATGAATAAATTGCCACGATGTATTATAATATAAACATCGTTGGCCTAATTGTAAAACTCGTAAGTCCCAAACATAATTTTATTCGGTAAATATTTATATTGTTTAATCATGCAACACTGTACGATTATACAAGTTTTACATACACACAAAAAAGATGTTTTGAAGTCCTAACAGATAACGCAAAGATATAATTTTTTACTGTGGACTCACAAGTTTTATAAGTTAGGGTGAGCATGTAAAACATACTACCTACTATTAAAAATAGAGGTGGGTTAGGTACATTGTAAAATTAATTAGCATTATTTATTTTATAAAAATATAAGATACAGTTTATAAAAGAAATGGAGAGAAATGAAAGTAGGAAATCATTGTAACTAAACTCTTTTTGTTTTTTTAGGATTATGACTACAATTATGATTACGCTGAGTTAACAGTCAAGCCATTACAGAACAGCAGTAGCACGACTGTTTCAACTACCACTAAAAAAGAAGAGAGCGAATTATTGAATAGTATTTTGACTACTACAGAAAAAGTTGTTAAAATAACACCCCCCTCGCCAGTTTTACATCCAAAACCCATAAACTCTATTTTAAATAACACTCAGAAATCAAATACAACGGACGATTTAAATAAAGTTAATCGAACATCAACAACTACAAGTAAACCATATAAACCTAATAACCCTGAAATCCCAGTGCAAATATTGACAACACCTGTACAGATACAATATAATCACGATGGGAAAAATGGTACAACGATCAAACCAGAAGCAACCTCCACAGTTTTATCTTCAACACCTGACACAGAAACTCAAGCTGATTGTATAGAAGGGTTTAGAAAAGATCAGCGGGGAAATTGTAGACCAAAAATTAAAAAACCAGTACAACAAACATTGTGAGTATTTCATAAATTATACATTTTTTTCATTTAGGTTTCATTTAAATAAAAATAAAAACTTACCTCCAAAATCTATAATATAGTTACATAAATATATAGGGCATACAGGAATAGAAAAAACATCTTCAATATTTTTTTGTTATTTGTTTTTTGTATGTAGTTTTTATTTAAAGGATAAAATTAATAACAAATTTTTCCTAGAAAGATAATTGTGCGTCTAATAGTCCTTCCAAATGGCAAACCTGATTTAGAGTAATGAAAATATTATTGGAATAGAATTAAATTTACAATTTTTATAGCCTTCAGTGATTATCAATATCTACAAGTACCTATGTAAATGAGATATATTAAAATTTTTACAATGGAGTAATATAAAATTATAATTGGAAAATAAAAACATAACATGTAAAAAAAAAACACTTAAGAAAATAAAATTTAAACATAAAATACGTTTATCTTTATGACCAGGTTATTTAAAAATATTTATCTGTATTAACCTTTACCCTAAGATTTAAATTAGAGATATTACTTTTTACATTAACTACCTACCCACTTTCCGATATTATGATTGATAACATTATTATAAAACTTTATTGACTAAAAACCATAATTTTTATACACTTATATTTAATTGAGCTTACTTATCCAAACAAAATGTCGGATGGTTGTTTAAGAAATAAAATTACTTCTTTTTTTTTAAAGAAGATTTTTTTATGACCGTGTTGATAGTTTTGTGATATGTTACTCCGAATATTTTTCTCCACAACCGCCAGTTGTGTCTGTAAGCAATTCTTTCATATTTTCAGGTTAAGAAAGCTCATACAACTTTCACATCGCATGCAGGCACCGGGAAATAAGAGAGTTAACACTACAAAACAATAGGGATGCTTCAAGCAACAAGAAATTATGCTAAAATAATTGTGATATTTAAATACTCTAACATTTAAAGCTGCCAATTATTTTAAGAATGCCATGCAACGTCAATTGCCAGTGGAATGTAAATAATTCATAATAATATGTTTGATGAGTATTGTTTACATTGTGGTAGAACTAATGAATAAAAAATAAATACATACATTTGATAATTATTGTTTATAATTTCAGAATTTGCATTGTGATTTCACAATACACGTTTGTTTCAATCTTTGTTATTTTGCTATGTGATATTTTATGATTATTATTTTTATATACAAGCTATTAATACCTTTCAAATGACTATTTAGGTAGAATTTATAATTGGTATTTAAATAATAAATACTTTCTTAAGTTATTCAGCGTTTTATTAAATTAAAAAATCTGTGTTGATTCACTAGGTACAAAACTTAGGTAAGTAAACCCCTTTGTAACTTTAATACAAAATATTAAAACAAACTAAAACTGCGGGTGTTTTAAATCCGTTGAAAGTATATTATGAGAGGAACCGAACCAATATCTAAAATTCGAATGTGTGTTTACCATAATATTAATGTTTTTTTTGTTATTTATTAACGTGGCTATATATCGTAAAACATAAGTAAAGTTTATACTAATTTTATGTGTTTTTGTGCAATTCAATACGATATACAAAATTCCTTTTTTGTAACATTAATGTAAAAATAGATTGATGTCTAATTTTGAAGAAAATACAGCAGTGATTCATCAATCTTTGATACTTTACATTTTAAAAAGTATAAAGCGTAGGTATAAAATACTTTTATTGTAATTTTATGTACTTATACTATTTCCTGATATAATAAATCTTTCATGGCAGTGAATAAATTTCATAGTTGCCAAATTTGTAATTAGCCAGATAAATTACACCACTCAGAATTTAAAAATAATTTAAAACAGCAATCATTAATTCCTTTAATAATCATTCAATTGGATTACCAGTAATTAACCAACAGATGACATGATTCATTATATGTTAAACACTATTATGCATCGCAGACCTTTATTGAACTTTTTTGGCCATTTACATTTTTTCTAAAAGTTTCATAGATTGGGAAAACTGGGTAAGATAATAAATTATTATAAAATAAAAACCTTCTTATTAGTTTTACAATGTTAAGTTTTTATTTTAAAATACTCAATTTATCATGGAGTTTCAGAAAGTGAATACTGATTTCATCAATAAAATGGGAAAGATAATACATACTTATATTCAGGCGTTGCTTACGTCATGTAATGCAATAGCGATGACAATTGTGCAGTAATTACTACGACTAGGCAACTTCAAACCCAGCATTTTTGAGTTACCCACTAAAAACTTGAATCTTTCTCCATGAATACCACAAATAGGCAAGTAGTGATTCATTACAATCATATTATGATGATTATAAGGCATGACTTATCAATTTGTAGAATTCATGGAGGAAGATTTAAAAAATGTGTTTTTAGTAAGTAACTAACAAATATTGATTTTTAAGTTACCTGTTGTAGTAATTACTCCGACTTTTTATGGGTATAGGTAAAAAAATAAAATTCAGTAGTATGGAAAACAGTTTTAATTTGCACGTTGCACATTACGTTCACATGATTCTTTATTATCGCTTTTTAAATTATTGGAATTATGCGTGAGCTTTATGCTTTAAATGTAAGCCCAGGTGATATAACATAATATAAAAAATACACAAAAAGACATAAATCAGTCATTTAAAATCGAGGTATTAAAAGTCATATGAATTAGTTTCAAACTTGGAAAAAAAAAACATAAGTTAGGAGGTTATAAATTTGTGCTTAGGCTAGGCGCATTATATATTAGGAAAAAGAAGATTAATGTCTTAATCCAAACATTATATCAAGAGGTTGGTCACCAAATACTCCCATGAAATACATAGAACATTACTACATGATACATCCAAAGGACAGAGTCAGTAAACATAACTAAGAAATAGAAAGATGGCATCCAAACTGAGAAAGTTATAATTGCTCGTTTTTATTGGTCTATGTATTTCTTTTGGGGTAGTCTGTTTTGGTATAAAATGCAATGATCTGTTATTTAAATTAATTAATTACTAAATGTCTAAATATATCCTATTAAATAAAATTTCTAAGGCATTTATTCATATTTTATATAAATATAAGATGTAAGCAACACCAATACCGGATCAAAAATATTATTTCAATTAAAGACAAGTTTCATGCATTATAAATTAGTCGTAGGTATTTTAGAAATAAAATGAGTTCTATTGGAGAGTACGGAACATATCAAATATTCAGTTAGTGGAATTTAAACAGCTGCTTATAATTTTAGCCCCAAGAGCAATAAAGCAAACACAAAATTAATACATATAAATATGTACACAATTGCAACCCAGATGCGTGATCTCATTTAAAATTATCAAGTGGTTATTAAATATCATTTTCAAAGTGTAAGACTACCTAAGATTTTAAACCTCGATTTATCTCTACTATTGCTGAACACGACTACCAACAAGTATAACATTAAAATAAAACATTATCTCCACTATCTCATCGCTGGTTAAAAACAAAAAAAATATTAAACACAAGATTGTAATATTTCGGGGACGGTTCAAATTATGTTAACACGGCTAATATTAGTAATACAACTAGATGTTATGAAGAAATAAGACACTTTTTGCAAAAACATTTAAAGTAAAATCGTATCCGGGTAACGAAAGTACGAAAACTATTAGGTCTAGAACTTAAAAACCGGAATTTGACATTAGATGTCCGTACTTGTATATGCGGTCTAGCAAATCATTGAAATACATGTCATTTTGAAGCTCTATTTATAAGCTATCAAAACCAGTCAACAGTGTTTGATTTGCTTATGCGCTCATATTTTTTACAATCATGGAAAATTGGCAAAAAAAACAGCATTTGCGAGAAGTTTTGCTGAGTCACCTTTTTGCAAATAAAACTGCAGCCGAAAGTCATTGTTTGCTTATGGAATTGTATGGCAAACATGCTCTTGCGAAATTACAGTGTTTCGAGTGGTTCCAACACTTTAAAAGTAGCAATTTTGATATCAAAGACAAAGAGCGGCCTGAACAGCCGAAAAAGTTTAAAGATAAAGAATTGGAAGCGTTAATCGATCAAGATTCGTGTCAAAGACAAGAAGAGCTGGCGGAATCATTAGGCGTGACTCAAGCAGCCATTTCCAAGCGCCTAAAAGCAAGGAAATTGGGTGCCATATGAGTTGAAGCCGAGAGAAGTGAAAAGGCGATTTTGCATGTCTGAAATGCTGCTCGAACGTCATAAGAAGTCATTTTTGTATCGAATTGTTACTGGTGACGAAAAACAAATTCATTACGCCAACCAAAAGCGCAACAAATCGTAAGTGAAGCCCGGCCAATAAGCCAAATCGACACCTAAGAAGAATATTCACGCTGCCAAGATAATACTCTGTATTTGGTGGGACCAGAAGAGAGTTGTGTATTATGAGCTTATAAAACAGGGTGACACCATTACTGGAGAGATGTACGGGCAACAAGTGATTTGTTTAAAGAGAGCATTGAAGGATAAATGGCCAAAATGGGAGACTAGACACGAGACATTGATTTTCCAACATAACAATGCTCGATTAATGTTGCTCAACCCGTTGAAAACTATTTGGAAAATAGTGGATGGGAAGTTCTGCTCCACCCACCATATAGTCCAGACTTGGCACCTTCTGACTTTTGTTTATTTCGGTCGATGCAGAATGCACTTTCCGGAATACGCTTCACTTCAGTCCAAGGCATCAAAAAGTGTCTCCATTCGTTCTTTGATTCAAAAGATGACCAGTTTTTTTGGGATGTTATCCACGAATTGCCAGAAAGATAGGGAAATGTTGTAACTTCCGATGGATAATACTTTGAATAACAGAATTGTACAAGATTTTCTTAAATAAACTGCTCAAATTTCCTAAAACTATTTCGGTTTTTAAGTTATAGACCCAATACATAGTATAGTATGGGGCTACCAAATACAAATACTTCAAATTCAATAAAAGGATATTGGGATAAATAGTTGTACAAGGTACAGTCGGAATACGGGACTAGACAAATAGTAGTCAGACACTGTTGCCAATACGGCCGTCATAGGCGGAGATCACAGCTTGCACAGGCAGAACAGGAGGGGTATGAAGGCCCCGATAGCCACAAACACGGGCAGCATGATGGAGGTGTCGTCGGTGGAGTAGGGGTCGGGCTGTTTGGGGCCGCTGGGGCGGCGGCTCCGCGACACCTTCTCTTCGCTCTCCTCCTTCACCTCGTCCAGGTCGGGCTCCGGTAGCAGCGGCGGCAGCTTGGGCACGTGCTCCAACTTCCCTCTCACCACGTACATAGCGTTAATCTTGGGATTGTCGCGGTATCCTTTGATGAACTCCACTCTAATCTTCCCTCCGCGGATATCCGATTCCTCTTCGTTATAATACAGTTTTCCTTTACTTATGCTATAAGGAACGTACTCTTCGTGCGCAACTCCGCGACCCACCTTGTCGTAAATGTCGAGATCGGCGACAATAGTATGGTCGCCGTTCAGAACTACGTCGAATACCTTCATGTTGGGCGCATTGAAGTACACTTCGCTGAACTTGAGAACTAGAAGGTAATCACCGTCCGAATTTGCCGGAATGTCGTACCCGAAGGTACTGTGATGATATCTTTCTGTTTGAAACAGAATTTGGTCGTTAGGGTTGACCCTTCCGATCATTAGTAATTGTTTCCCGTAATCGGAAGGGGTCCCGACTTTACCCTGGAGAGGGTCCCGTTCGTAACGTATACCGTAACTATCGGTATGCGCCTCGCCGCCGGCATTTATCGCGTAAATGACATCTCCGATATTTGTTACCCCGGATGTTTCGAGAGACAAAAGAACTACGAAATGTAATATTACCAAAAGCCATTCCATAATTTATGTTTCTTGTTATGCTAGCTTAGCTGGCAAATGTCACTCATGAGTTAAACATTTAATTTATGAATTAATAAGATTCTTAGACAACTGGGAAACAATTTGATTCATAAAAAGAGAACACTCGAGATCATTGAAGTTGATTAATTAACTACCGTGCTGTTATTATTAAACGAATTATAACTCCTGTATACGTATTTCGATTGAATATGGAACGCCGGTGATGTCAAAAACCATAGACAACACAAATATAAACGAACGTGGACACTGGACACATTCAACTACCACAGACTACACTAATGAAAAAGAAAGTTCTCTTGGTACTTGATTAGATAGGTACTCCTCAAATTACACGAAAAATTGAGTGATTGATATTAGTACAAAATAAAATGAGTTTTTTGTAAATTGTGTACATAATATAATAAATTGGTTTATAAGAAATTGAGTTGGTTACAAAATATTGGTCTCTTTGCTTTGCAATTGCCTAATTTTTTTGTTATCTGTATGTACATAAATAAGAAAAGATATTTTTTAAATTAGCAAAACATTCTTTATTATTTTTTATATTTATATAGTAAGCGAAAATACTGAATATCATGATATTTAAAATTTAGGCTAGAAATATGAATAGTTGCATAAATAATGTAAATAAAATAAAGCGATGAGAACAGTAGTTTATTTTTTTACAGAATGTAAAAGAGAAATATTATGTACTACAAATACCAATAAAAGCATGTGAAATGGAAATAGAAAAAAAAAATGTCTTTTTAAAATCAATATGGATACTATGGAGAAATGTTTTCATATTTTACTTTTAAAATCATTTAATTAAAAAATATGTCAATAAAAACGCAATATATTTAGCCTCAAGATTTGTGATGATGTTCTGCATTTAAACAGTCTCAACGTTCAAAGTTTAACCGAAACGTGACGTACTAGGGGCGTGGCTAATGCAATGGACCGTTTTTGCGGCAATTAAACATTACAATTTTTTTTTTAATTACTCGACAGTTATTCATGGACCTTATTAATTTCAAATTGTAAAAAAATAATGATATTTCCCTATTGTGCTAGAACAGCCATTTATTTCTAATCTAAAAAATACTCGTCAATATTTGAATATATCATTATCAGGGTAATGGTTCTTGAGAAAGTCTTTCGACTGTAATTTCACTAATACTTTTTTTTTTCTTTTTTTTACCGCGCTACTACGGTATTCTAGCCAGTGTCGTGTTTTGTTTTTTTTTTTGGATATTTACATTTACATATCGTTAGTAATTTACACAGAATTAAGAAAATCTGTGGTACTTATTTATATATCGTACAAAGATACAAGTTAATATGTTAGTACTTATGATGGGCAATTTTATACAGGATGTTCACTAAACCCTGTCACATCCGAAACCACGATGATCAGTATGAGCAAGAAGACATATTGGCACATTTAAATAAATTTTTAGAACGAATAAAATTTTTCAAAAACAAAATATTTAAAAAATCAAATGGGAAACGGGGAGGGGGGAGGGGGGGAGTCTGATGTCTGGTACGCCCGTACGCCGCGCCCCCCTCACCCGCCTCAGTCCGAGCACTAAGGAGCGTTGCCAGATCTACCGATTTTGGGAGCATTCTACCGATCTACCGAATTCGATTGAAATTCTACCGATTTTTATACATTTCCTTGTTTTTTCCACAGAACAAAATTTCAATGCAAATAAAACGAATTCATATTATAATAATTTATTGCTTGTTTGCTCACTTCGATTGCCATCAATTGCTTATTTAAAAAAACTGCTTATCTATCGTACATAAGTATATAAGGCGGCCTCCGTGGTGTAGTGGTCAAGATGTGTGTAGTGGTCAATGCAAATGCAAGCTGACATTTGCACATGGCAGATTCCCGGACACGGATTCTGAACAAGTAAGAACCATTGCAGCAGTGTCCAATGCGCATTTTATACATAAAGGTTGTCCCGAATCTATTAAGAATCACTTTGGAGTACCAAGGTTTTTCTGTAACATTTGGTTGAAGATGAAAAAGATGAAGAAAAAGACCCTTGGCTTGGGAGGAGGCTACCCAATGTTTTTGTCATGGACGAAATTGCTTCTCCTTCATCATAACGAGATAACCTAGTGGTACGATATTACCATAGATCCAAGTCTTGTCCACAGTTATCATGCATTTCATTTTATCCTGATAGTCAGAAAGCATTGTTTAACAGACTTCAACGCGACGCTGTTTTTCTAAAAAAATTATTCTTTTTGACACCTAACGAGATTTCACTCTTTTCGTGCATAAAACATATATCAAAATGATCTGGATTGATCCAAATGAAATGTTAACAGTATCAGCAAGGTCTCTAATAATTGCCAATCGACGATTATTGAGCACCAAATTTTAAATTTCTTTTACGTGTTTTTCATCAGTTGATGTTCGTTTCATTTTTCGAAAATTCCCGTAATCAGAAAATCTGTTAAACTGAACAGGCTCAGTTTTTAATTGTTCGAATTAAATAGACTATATAGTACGTGGTTTACAGGTAACGATCCAGGAAAAGGGGCTTCATTTATTAAAAATATTTTTTTTCAATAAGATGCACGGAGTATGTTTTTTAAATATATATTTAATTATTATCTCACTTACACTAGGGATATGTTATTTCTTAAGCAACAATTAAAAAATATTTCATAATTCAATATGTCTTAATTGATTTCCAATAAAATTTTCAACAAATTTAGAATCATCCTTTTTGAACCACTGTTCATAAACTTCATCTGGATTTATCATCCAATGCTTGTGGAAGGAGACAGGATGATGTGGAGCGAGGTACTCTGGAGGATAGTCCATTGGGCGACCCTGTAATATAAAACCTTAGAGAAAACGGTAATGCCAAGCTAGAGTGGGTCTCTAAAAAAACTCTATTTGCAGGTTCTGCAATGAGGACAATATAAATGCCCATTCACATCATGTATGAGTATAATGCTACTCGTATATTTCACAGAAGAAACTGCATTCTTCCATTGGTTAGACTTGAAAAAGTCAAAGGGTACCCTCAAATTATGGCTCCATTTTTTTAGGACCCGGGACTGAAAAGCGAAATCTAGCTTTATGTTACTTGCTCCTCACCCATGGATTTCTCTAAGACCTAGGCTTAGATGGCAATTTTAATAATTAAATATAGGGGAATCGACACAACAGACCTTCACAGGTCGCAGTGACATCAGGAGTAATTATCCCCAGGTCCCTGATAAATAGGCAATGTACCCAGTATCAATGATTTAAGTGTATAAATACATACAACAACGAGTTTAGTAAGCCTTCCCAAAATGCATAGGGCAAATTCTCATAAAAGGGTGATAAATTACAAACAGCTATCAAGAAACATCAGTCGCATTTTGCAGATTGCTTATGACTATGACAAATGTACTATGATACACTCGTAAAATTGAACTTGAAATATAATGCTGAACTAGGAAGAGTAAGCCTGATCCAACTTCAGATAATTAATGCTTATGTATTAAAAATGTTTTGATTTTTTCCAAATTCATGTCGACAAGGCATGGGTTTAACCCCATAGGAACATAGTTATTAAGATTAAGATACAAGGGTTGCTACTTAAGTTTTGAGATAGACATGTAAAAACAAATATTTATAATCGAAAATGGCTTTATGGTTTTTCAAAATATTCTCCTTGAAGATCAATACACTTTTGCATGCGTATGAACCAATTTTTGAAGGACTTTTTCCAGTCCGATTAAGGTACCTCCAATACATGTGATTTGAACGTATCAAACGCTTCTTCAGGCGTCGAAAAACGTTGACCTCGCAATTTATTTTTGATATGCGGGAATAGGACTACAGGGAATAGAAATCATTGGGTGCCAAATCAGGACTGTACGGCGGATGACCCATCAATTCGATGTTTTGAATGCTCAAAAATTCACTTGTTTGAGCTTATGTGTGACAGCTTGCATTGTCGTGATAGAGAATGGTTCGTCTTCTGCAATTGGTTTGCCTTATTTTTTCGAACACTTCTGGCGAACAAATGGTGGTGTACCATTCAGAAGTGACCATTTTACGTTGTTATAATGGAACGGTGGCGACATGTCCAGTTATTCCGAAAAAACACGCGACCATTTGCTTCGAAGTACTTCGTGCGAGAACAACTTTTGTTGGATTTGGCTTGTCTTGAAAGACCCATACAGTCGATTGTTGTTTAGTTTCGGGTTCATATACATAAATCCATGATTCGTCGCCTGTCAAGATCTTATAGACGTCTTTTGAAGCACTGCGATTGAATTTTTCAACATTTGTTTGCACCAATTGACACGAGACTTTTTTTGAGCGATTGTCAAATTATGCGGTATCCAACGCTAACAAACCAATATAATTTCATGCAATATTGAATGTATGCGAATGGAACTAATGCCCAAGCATGCCTCGATCTCACGGTATGTCACATGACGATCTTGCAATATCAGTTCACGCAAAGCATCGATTTTTTCAGGCAAAACAGCCGGTTTTGGACGACCTTCACGAAATTCATCCTGTAACGAAGTACGACCACGATTGAATTCAGAAAACCAGCGAAATACGGTGGCTCGATATGGTGCTTCATCACCAAAAGTCGCAGCGAGTTGATCGGCACACTGTTGTTGGTTCAATCCACGTCGAAAGTCATAGAAAATCATCGCACTAAAATGTTCACGATTTAGTTCCATTTTTTTTACAAAATTATTTTTTTAAGTATCTGTAAACAACACAAATATCACTCGTATGACAAAACGTTCTGAGTACGTTCACCATTAAAAATGGCAAACTTTACGATGACAATGTTAGATTTGACAAATTCATACTGGTGTTGCCATACCTCAAAACTTGAGTAGCAACCCTCGTATTACAACAGAGATTGAAAACATTTCTATTCTCTAAAATGTTCAGCTCAATTTTTTTCAAATAAAAATAATCGTCATTATGATATACCCGAAAATTGAAATGAAGGGATAGCCGAATATAAAGGGTTCAAGCCTCAGGCCTCTGATCTGTGAGTCCGCAACATTTTTTTTGCGATTTTAATTAGGTAGTGCAACGCTTAACAATTGACCACAAAAAAACATTACTAACCTTTGGGACAATCTTGTTGTGATCAAAAGTAATGAAAGATTCTGTTTTATTAAATTACCTGGTGAAATAGTGAAGAGTGAACAAGGCGAACTTTTAGCTTGTCAAGGCATATTCCAAGCCACATGTCATCTGGTGAAGAAATGGACGGACAAGTGCAGTTGGCAAGTTTGGGAAGCAGGTCAATGCTGAGAACAAATCCTCCCCCGCCAGTTAGATAATCATATCCCATCTTCCCCTTCCAAAGATTATACCCATATCTTTCTCCGAGAGCCACTTTTTTATTTCCAAAACAAGGAATTATTTCACTTAGGCGGGCGACACTAAGAAATAAATTATTAAAAAATGTTACATTTATTTATAGGAAAATATAACTTTGTTTACCGTTTTTAAGTAATAAGATATGAAATACCGCCGAGTAAAAAAAATAATTCCTACTTATCAGTAGCACAAAAAATATTCTTAAATTTATAATTTTGAGTTCCCGCAAAAATGGTCATTGCATTGATCACGCCCCTAATACGTCACGATTCATGTTCATTTTGAACTTTGTTTGAAACCGTTAAACTTTTTATAGAACATCGTCACGAATCTTGACGTCACAATTATCAATGCCAAACATGTCTCGGTTTTTTAGGGACATCTTTTTTATAATTTATTTTTTAAAGTTATGCATGAAAACATTTCTCTACAAAATCCATATTGATTTTGAAAATACAATTAATTTTTCAAAATCCATTTAATTTATTTTTATCGGTATTCGTAGTACGTGATATTTCCCTATTGCTATCTATAAAATTATGGTGCTTATATTTATCTGGGATTTGCACTGAGATATAATTACCTCAAAATAGTATCGTCGTCAGCAATCACAAGCCATTTTATAGTAGGATATGTGTCCAGGTTTTTTGATAAGTAATCTATAATGGCGAGAGTTTTGGCACAATGCCCTTTATCAGTGTTAGGAATTCCTAGATCTACCGTTGGCACAAAAGAATCTAAAAAGTAAATAAGATGTATAAACATAATACACATAAAATAAGACCATGTAAATGAAGCAATGTATATTACCATTTTTATCACTGACAAAAAGTAAATAAGGCAAATATTTTCCCCACGTTCTTTTAACAACTCGAACTCTAGATTCATGGAACTCATGATATGTTTTCACAGCAAAGAAGATATTATCTAATGGCACTGGACCTCCCTAAAAATAGATATTTCCATAAGAAAACATGGGTTATAATTTATGTTTAATAAAAATAAGTCCTCGAGTACAAATTATTACACACAACGTTTTGAATAATGTATAAGTACTATTAGTTATAATAGTTTCATCTGCATGAAGCTGAGAAAAAAGTGCAGTAATAAATATCAATTGTATAAAAATATAGAGCATACAATATGTCTCAATATGTAATACCATAATTAAACATATTACAAATAAAATAAATTTTGTATAAATTTATACCTAAAATGTAATAATAAATTAGTATACTTACGCAAGACTCATAGGTTTTAGGATATGTGGCACAGAATTCAGCAGAGACAACACAAAATTCCCTACGATGTGTGAGGCGAATCTCAGGACCATCAGAGTACAAATGTTTGGCTAATTCATAAGATGGATCAATGGAAAACTCAGAAATATCCATTGTTTTATTTGACTCTCGTAACATATTTACACTGAAAATAAAGTGTAAATTAGTTATTTAAAAATAGCGAAGATAAACAAATGATTTACTTATCATTGGAATAGATTAATCTATATTGCTCTAAATTTATATCTACCAATCCATACTTGTCCCAAGACCCATTTTCTAAGAGCAGCACCACACAATAATCGTACGTCTTTTAAAAACACATTTAATCCAGTACCCAACTAACATCAAATGCTCCCAACACAATATCAAAAACCGAGCTGTGCCGGGGTCCACCCAGACCGCCAGCTCCAGATACAAGCTGTGCTAACGTCATACGACCACCAGGGGTGCTATTCTGAACCACTCTCGTGGGAGAAAACAGTTTTAATTTACATACAAAATACACGAGATAATACGGCCGCGAGAGCATTTGGAATACCAACCCAGAAGGTTCCAGCATCAAGTCACGCCCAGCGTTGCTAACCCTACTAATTTTTTGATAGATCTACCGATTTTGCGAGCAATCTACTGATTTCTACTAAAATTTGGCTAATTTTTAAATATCCCGTCATATAATAAAATTACAATTTAGAAATGGTTTAATCTAAGTCTGAACAACTGTTAATTTGACAACAGCTGCTACTCCCCGTTCAAGGCTTTGGGGTGGACAGTAAATCTAGAGGTTGGCAACTCTGGCAATCCCTCCCCCCGTGCTTACGGCCTTTTTACGGGGGATAATGCATCCTCTTATCCCGAGGACGAACTCTGCGTGGAAACCCGATTTCTTCTTTCTTTATCAGAGGCATCCAATAAAAGCATTTTTATGTCTTGGATCCCGGTGGTATTCCCGGTAACGAGAGGGTGGCCGAGTTGGCAAAGGAGGCGGTCCATTCCTTGAGCTAAATTTTCTTCTTCCGGGATGAGGTATATCTGCAAACCTCGTCCACTCCTCGGCACTTCATGTATGAAATTAAACTAGTTAAAACCAAATACAAGAAGCGCAACAAACAACAAATAGAAACATAATTATATTAAAAAAAAAAAAAAAAAAAGAAATATTAGCGTTCTTTTACCCTAATATTTCAATTTTGGTGTCCATTTTCAACGAGTTGTAAATAACTAACTTTTAGAAAATGAAAATCAAGTTGGGGTAGAGTGGGGTTTGAACCTCGGACATCCGGTCCGTGAGTCCGCAACACTAGCCACGGGACCACAACCCGATTATAGTTGCTTCTCAATTTTAGCTATTATTGCATTGCCCTCAACAATTTGAAATAAAGAGATAGAAAGTCACAATACACATGCAAACACGGAGAAACATCATTTTATACCTATACTTCTCTTTAGTTCATATTTCGGCGAAACTCATTGCTATAGGTATGCTCTATGCTACTTGCTATCTTGTAGCTTTGAAATTGGGAAAAATGTACATAAAAATATAACTTATTGTTTACGGTTTTATCAGTTGCAGTATAATCTAAGTATTTTTCATCCCATACAACGGCTTTTTTTCTGTATAGCATCATGAGTAATCATGACAAAAGTCGATTATCAAAGGAAAGCAAGGAAGGCAAGGAATACAAATAGCCAACACCTCTATTTAATTATGTCATTGGTCAAAATAATGAAATTTGAACAAACTCGTATTCATGTTAAAAATTTAATATTATTGTAAATATTTGTATTTTCTTAAATGTATTTAGGATGCTTTCTTGTATTTGTATGTTTTTATCCCTGCAAAAGTAAGTATTCAAAATAAAACTAGAATATATATTTGTAATAATTTCTTACGTTTGTAATAGGCCCATGCTCATGGCAAATCCAGAGCCAAAATTAGGAAATAAAAATTTGCTGTGTGTAAGTTCGAAATGGTGAATAATTGTTGGTTCAGTATCTTTTAACCCATATCCAAGCCAAATATCCTGAAACAAATGTCATAAAATTACATTAATTGAATATCAAATTATTAATTACACAATACGTTATCTTACATAATACAAGAATTATAGAGAAAATCAATAAAAAAGTAATGGGTTGGTTTGGACATGCAGAGCGAATAGACAGCGAAAGAACGGCTAAAAGGTTTTACGATGCACATGTTGATGTACGCAGAATACGAGGGTGACAACTTTTGCGCCACCTTGTATATGAATGTAGAGAAAGCGAGGTCTGCATTCAAAAGCAGAGTGGTGTGGCGTTCTATCCTCATTTGTTTATTTGTTACATTCTCTTCTCATTGACCGCATGACCAACGTTTGTACTACATCCGAGCACATTTACACGCACACATCAACACGCTCACACATCAACAAGCATTAGTCTACATAATATGTATGTATGGGCAGGTGGGGTAAAAGAGTCATACGTTTTTGTAAATTCAAATTAAACGCTCTTTGTATGAAGAATTTCACTGTTTTTTTCTTTTTAATATACTTCGGAATGAAAGTATACGAATTATTATTTTATATAAAGCTACTTTTTGCGCCAAAACAAAGTGCTATTAATTATAATCTAAAAATCTGCACGACTGTTCTTCTTGCCTCGTTACCCGGGATAAGAGTATCATAGCAGAATCTCCTAATATAGAAATAATACCTGCCAATTAAATTTGTGCTTTCAATCCATAGAATTAAGAAAAGTCCAGAAACCGCATACGCACATCAAACAGAAGGCGACTAAACTACTCATAAATGAGTAGGTTTACGTTTTGACCCATTAGTTTCTTTGTAGACGTCGCTCAGTACGCAACTCTTGATTTGAATTCAACTATGCCGTGTTGTGTCCTTTTAAAGTGTAGAAATACTGCTAGGATCTTAAAGAAATAGGATGGTATCACATTTCATGTGTAATTAGCGAACGAATGTTTAAGTAGCAAATTCATTATTAAAAAATGAATTATTTTTTCATCTGTCAGATTGTCGAAGAAACAAAATGGAAATTTCGTTAGTGTTGCCAGGGTACTAATTTTTTACGCTACTTTGCTCATCTAATGAGAGAACTAATAAAAATTGGACCTCTCAGACAACAAACGACGAACAATAGAACCACGCTGTGGCGGACATTTAATCGACATTGTGATGACATAAAAATATCCGTCTTATGTCAAATAAAATTTGTTTTATATTTTAGGTTCAAAGTTCATTAATTCAATTGCTCTTATTATATGACCCTTCACTTATCTACTCTGCTGTGTCAATCAATGTTTCTGCGGGGCACAATAAAATTTTAGAGAAATTAACCGATAGCTTTTTTTTACCTTACATTTGTGTTATGATTATTTTTTCCCCATTAAACAATATTACGCGGCGACATCACGAATGCGCGCGGTGAAAGTAGGGCACAGTGGGGGGATTATTGGACACAGTCCGATGTGTTCAAATATGATTCTGGACTATTCTTAATTCTACGTTTCAATCATTCAAATGACCAAGAAAAAGGGGGTTTCGTTTTGATTCGGGGCAAGAGTGTCAAACAAAAGCTCTGTCAAAAATTATTTATCTTTTTCAAAAAATTGGAACGCAATTAGTCACATCTTTTTTTTGATTCTGGAACAACAATGCATCTCTCCGTCTGAGAGTCTAGATAATTAAATATACAAGACCAAAACAGAGATTTGATAAATTCTTATGGGTTAATTGATAATGAAGTGATATTAGTGAGTATGAAGTGTCTGTGTCCGGGCGGGTGAAAACTACAGTTTCTACAGTATCTTTTATAAAGTTGAGTAGTATTTTTTTCCTTTCCAATGTTGATATTCTTTGTTGACATATTTTTTTCATACAATAATTTTAAACTATGAATAATGGTATAGTTATGAGTTTAGACAAAAATATGAAATTGTTTGAAGGGTTTTTTGAAGGAAAATAAGGAGGTAAATTAAATACATAAGAAAACACTCAAAGATATACTCACATCTTTGTGATCATATTCATTCAAAATATTACGAAGACCTTTGACCCTAAGTGCAGTATGGTCTTCACAAAATACCACCCACTTGTGGGAACTGTAGTATTTCTCATACAAACTCGATATTTGTGGTAAAATAGTCCAACTGCCATGTTCATTTGACAACAAAACTGTTGGATTTACCTAAAATGTAAAATAACAAACATCATGTATTATTAACAATGTTCAAGTATACCAAAATCTATCATCATGTCTATCAATAGTACGGCTGCTCTTGGAGGAGTTTTTTGTGGTTTCCCCTTCACCAAGTAAATGCGGAGAAGTTCCTAGGTCCACGGCCGAAATTCCCTCTCTTTTCCAATACTACCTACTCAGATAAAAAAAAGCCAGGAAACAAAATACACTAAATATAAACCTTGTACATTATAAGCGACCAACTCCTGTATTCAAAACCACTCAAACCTTGTGAGATAGGTACCTACCTACTAGAGATAGTTTTAAAAAAAATAAACACTTATTTTAATGCCTTATTAAGCGAAAGTTTGATCCTGGGGGGGAGGGGGTGGCCACGGTTTTGATAAACAGCTTCAGCAGCTGGGTGTACCAGGTTTTTTTGCCTACGCTGGTCTAAACTGTTTCTTTAAACGGTTTCACAAAACAGTTTAACTGGTGATATGGTAACACTGTTACTGTTTCTTCGATAAAATAACTAAAAATGTCATTCTCTAGTATCTACTGGATTCAATTATTAGTAGAGATTTGAACACGATAGAAAATAACCAAATGAAATATATTTTTTTATGTTTATTCAAACATAGACAGGATGATGAATGTTACAATGCATAAGTAATTACTAAAACCATCCAATAAAAATATTAGTGTTCTCATGATTTACCGCAACATTGAAATTTTGGGACCATTTTCTTTTAGTCGTAGACAATCATGTTAGACAATGGAAAACAAGTTGTGGCAGAGCAGGGTTCGAACCTTGGGATCTCCTGATCTGAGAAGGGTGAAGTCATTATTTATTTTTCTTTTTTTTATGTTACGCGCTATTATTTAGGTCTATAGGTACCGCGCGCAAAGACAACAATTTACTGTCGCTACTCTATTCCCTTAGGAATAAAAAATATATTAAAATGTGCGGAGTGAAGGTAATTGTAAATAGAAACTTTCTCCAAACATTCAGCTAATTTAAATGAGTCATCCTAGTAACAAATGTTCTCCTTAAATATATATCTTACATGGTATATAAATTATCTCTGTTAGGGAGGGGGGGGGGGTCAAATATGCTCACTCTCCTTAATCGTTAATGTAAATAATATTTACGGTGTAATATGGTGAAACCACGAACAAAAACATTAAATAGATACCTTTTCTTCATCTCGCACTTGATTTAAAATGTTTTGTTTGAGTCGCCCAGCTAGGCTCTCGTGATAGGGATGTTTTTGAGTCAGTAAAACGAAAAGTATTTCTCCATATTCTGCAAAAAAACAAACATATCAGTCTTCCATAAACCTCTTATGAATTTGAGTAGGTACCTATGTTATGCCTATATTCAGTGACAAAACTCAAGTGAGGAAAGTACATTTTACTGTCCTTACCTTCGAGTTATTATCTGCGTAAGAGATTAGCATAATCTTGAGTTTTGTTTCTGAATATGGGCATGTCTAACGAAAAATGTTATGTTTCGTCGTAATTTTCAATAAATGATTTTTTGAACTACGAGAAACTGCTTGCAATCTGCCATGCAAAATAATATCTAAAGTTGATAAAATTTGCCTATAAAATTCATTAATGAAAATTATAATATAAAATTTAAGAAAATTAACATGAAAAATATGCACATTTAAAATTATACATACTTGCGTATTAATTTTGTGCGAAATTACTTAGTTAAAATAATTTTTCCGACCGGTTTTGCACCACGCGATTGTTTGTCAAAGTGAAACGATTATTAGATAATATTTCTAAATCTTGACAAAGGAACAGTCGTGTTCTGAAATCGGTCGGCATGTTAAATGATTTAATTTAGCAATTTTACAAAAAAAAAAAAATACGTATTTAAATTGTTTGGTAAGGAAAATTCATTACATTAGTGCTTCAAATAATAATTTAATAAAAAAAAAATGTTCATAGTTTTGGTTTTTGTGTTGTTATGATTTTATTTTATATTACGAGTATCAACTAAACTTTTGTTTTAAAAAAGTGTCTATACAATACATGTGAACAGCGGATTAAAAGGGCACTTAAAAAGTATATATATCTACCTATGAAAATACAAAAATATTACAGTGTAAATTATGGTCCCTAAACCATACCTACTCATTTTAATATGTGGGATCAGGATTGAATCGAAAGCGTTAAAACATAAACAATATTGAAGATAATAATACACTGTTCTCACCAGGTCATATAGTCTTTTTTTATATTAACAAATAAATAACACCCTAAAAAATTACATTCTATAAGTTTTTTATTATGTGATACGCATATAAATTCTCCGTTTAAACATTGAATGAGGAATATTGAAGGGTGAAAATACCCCACGGGGATGATATATTACGCGGATATTAGAATGTGGAAAGAAGATGGTGAAATCTGTCCGTTACGTGACAAAACTGATCGAGTGACTTATAACTTCAAGAAACTTTCCAGCAACTGTGACTTGGCGAAAGTCATCAAAAATACGTATGGAAAAGGCATGAAAAATAAGTAAAACCACAATTAAAATTCGACGATTTTTCATTTTAAAATTGTTATAAAAGTATTCAGTTTAAAACGATTATTTAAGAAACAATTTTATTGTTTTTCGAAAGCAGTCGGCATTATTATTTTAATGAAGCCATTCGATACAAAATTATAAATTATAAAGTGTAAGTAAAAAGTAATTTAAGTGTTGATAAATTTGATGGTCACAGGTCACAGTCGATTTTTATGTATAATATTTAATATACCGCCAGTAAAAACCAATAATTTTATTGATCTATAACACGAATATATAGTTTTTCAAACAAAAAATAAAATATTTGCTTTATGATTTTTCTCCTAGAGTAAACTGGCAGATTACACTAATTCTTTGAAGATTCTCGATTTGGAAAACAGTATTTCAAACATTATTTCTTAAAGACTATTTTTCTTTGAGATGATACTTTTGACATATAACTCGCAACGCATGAGGTGCTCGAAGCGACCGTTTTCGGCCTTATTCATTTCTAAAACAATTTGGCCAGATGACATATCAATTGTAATGAGAATATCTTATACTGACTGAATTCAATGTGCTATTTTTTATAAACTTTTATATAAGTTATGTGTTAAGTCAATGCATAATAAAGCTACACAATATAATATATCACGAAGTTACGTCGTTTGAGCTGATTTCATATATGAGAGTTGTATCACACAGAACCACAGAAAAAATAGCAATTTATAGTAAACTCGTATATCACTTACATTATAATATAATGTATGTATAATATAATATAATGTATTATGTGCCTACTATGTAGGTACAAATAAATTATATTTTTATATAAAGTTTATTCGTTATTCATAATAAGAAAACAACAATTAATAACCAAATAAACAATATTTATTTTAGTCCTCTCCTGTCTAACTTCGAAAATAATGATATCAAATTATCACCCGTGTAAGGAAAAAACGACTTGATTTATTGGGTCCACGTGTAGTATTTAGTGAACATGATAAAAATAAAAAAGGAATCAATTCATTAGTTACGTAAACCTTGACGAAGAAGCTTGTTTGCTTTGAAACCGGTCGGTGGAAAATAAAAATTAGTGGTTAAAAACAAAGTTGTTTTATTTATTTAATTATATTTTTATAGCTTACCTGTAAATAAAATCACCGTTCGCCACTGCTACCTACATACCTTCGTGCATGCATAATGCACAGCGAAGGCTTAAATTATGTGAGAAAGAGAAAAAGAAGACGACTCGGGAACAAAGGATTATCCTTTTCCAAAAATTGTTACAAACACGATAAGCCTATATTATTATTATTTTATTGTACATATTTATTAATTAGAATAATAGGCTTCTCTCAGGCTACCCGGACATACTTCGGGCTATGGGCTGTTGGGAAACAGCGGCGACGGGCAGGACGTTGCGAAAGAAAGAATGTCAAAGAATCTCCAAATTATCAAATTAAAATAATTTGGAGATTCTTTAAGGCAGTAGTCTGATAAAACGCACGAAAAATAAATCATATACGGTTTTGCCTTTTTAAAACGCTGTTTTTTTCATAATAACGGCATTTAAAAAATAAGTTAAATTAACATTGGATATAAACAACCATTTCCTGAGGTATTTTTGTTAAAAAATATATTTAAAAGTTTTATATCATTGGCGAGGTCTGTATGCAAAGACAGAGTGATATGGCGTTTTATCCTCTCTGCCTACCCCTACGGGAAAACGGCGTGATGGTTTGTTAGTTTTGTTTATATAATTAGCTTATAAAAATACTTTTTTTATTATTTATACCTTTTTATTATTTTTGCATCACAACAGGCAAGGAGGCCCAATTATAGTGGTGAATTACATCCTAGAAATATATGTCAGGATAGATGTGTGTGGCGGTCCATTTTCTCTGTCTACCCCTACGGAAAATGGCGTGATGGTAGTTGTAGTAGTATATAATTAAACTTAAAACAGATATGTCATTATAATTTCATTTAATTAATTTCATTATGTATTTTTTATTGTTAATTATTATGGCTTGACACGGGCACAGCCTAAAAAGCCTTAATAAGTTTATTAATATTTAAACTAAAAATAAATAAATAAAATATCATGTCAAAGAAACAATTCACAGGATATTAAAAAAGGTCTACATTTTATCCACCTGCTCGCCGCATGTTTATATGCATTGTGAAATATCGTTTACATGTGGACAACAGATATGAGAATATTGTCTTGTCCCAGCTCCGTGAACAGCCTCGACCCCACAGGACAGAACGCTGGGACAATACGAAAATTCGGCCGCAGTTTACACATAAGCGTTGCGAAATTGAATACTCGGCGGCGTTTATGACGAGCGAATTAACGAAAAGTATTATTTATTTTATACCAAGATGTATTGGAATTGTTAAGAACGAGCTAAAAATATTTTTTTTGTCTCCATTTTCGGCAGTCGCGGAAGTGACATGCTCGCGTCAAGCAAATCGCTATTGTCATAGGATTTTGTTACACAAGGACAATGCGGCCGCGCGCGGTGTTAGGTGTGATCATTGTCTCGCGGAGATTACATGCACGCCTATATCCTTGTTAATGTCTCGGAACAATGTTTTGTCCTGCAAATTGCTGTTTACACGTGGACAATGGTCGAGTCCTGGGACAAAACAATATTGTATTCTTCACGTGTAAACGACATTTAACTGACACACGTCTTTATGTCTGAGTCCAAAATTTTAAGAAATTTGGGGCCCAATACCAATCACGTTACCATCATGTAATAGATTATGGAGATACGCAGCATTTGGTGTACCAATGTAGTGCCCTATGCACTATCAGATGCTATAATAAGGCGGTAAAGGCTTTCAATTAATGAAATTGTAAATAAACGGTTATGACAATTTTTTTTTTGTTGAATATGCTCGTTTTTAGTAAAATTTGAATGCGGTTTTAGTAAGTTAGTCAAATCCTCAGTTAAAACCTTTATTTCCTATAATGCATAAAAAATACAATATAATAATTAATGTAAGGTTTACATTAAATTAAATTAAAGTTTGAAGCAGAGTCGTAAAAATTTACGAATAGGGAAACTAAAAATAATATTTGAAATTCTTAGACGACAAAGTACGTTGTGAATACAAAATGAATGGAGCAATTAGCCCCGGTATTTGAAGTGGAGGAGGGTACTTGTGCTGTAGCGAACACAAAGGAAACTGCATTTTGATATTGGTAAGTTATCGAAAACGGAAAATTAATAACGACCTCTTAAGAATTTATTGGAAAAATATTGATTCTAATTTATTATAGAATGTCCGAACGATTTATTCTCGCGCCAATTACTATTTAAATTTATTTGATTGACACAAATTTAAAATATAAAAAAATCTATAAGGGTAAATAAAAATGAAATATACAAATTGAATTAAAATAATTGTTTACAAAACCTCTATTCAAACACTATAATTCCCTTGATTGCGCCAAATGATGTGTAAGACACACAGTAGTAGATACACCAATAATTGCAGCGTATGCACCTCATTCATGTGTTACATGAGACAAAGATAATTAATCTTACGCTTTAGGTGACAGTCCAGAGACTACAAGTTAGCTCATTTGCCACCATGCTAGAGTATCAATGCAGTGCCCTATACCCCCTAAGATGCGGATAAGGGATGATTACTATTTATTGATGAAACCCATTTGGAATACATGTACAAATTCATATTCCTGTGATTTTTATTTTGGCGGACATTTTTAAGAAGTTGTAAAAAACTCACAATTAGAAAAATGGGAATCCAATTCAATAAAAGAGCGGGTTGCGAACCTCAAACTTGAGTCAGCGACACTAGCCACGAGACCACAATTCGCTCCACGTTCACTTTTTTGTTTGTTTATTATTTAAACTCTTTATAGAACATTTCTTTGTGTTGATTTACGTCTTGCAAACATAATAAAACATGGGTGCTAAGATTCTCACGGTCACTGTCATAAATATGTTTCTTTTTTGGGTGGTATCGGGTGTGTTGGATTCACTCAGGATTCACTCAGTTTACCCTGAAGATGGCTCCTGCAATGGTAGCCGAAACGTCGGAACAAATCCGACACACACGGTATCACCCAAAACAGAAACGTATGGATAATAAAACATATTTTTGTTAAGATTTTTTTCCAGAAAGTAAGTATTTGCGTTCTTAAAATTTACCCAGATATTTGAATGTGGAGGCCATTTTCAACTAGTAGTAATCAACTCACTATTAGAAAAAATAAATTAAGTAACGATAGAGTACGGTTCGAACCATGGACCTCTGATCCACGAGTCTACGACTAGCCACGGGACCACAACCCGATTATATCGAAGCCTATTGCATTAAAAAAGGTAGGTGAAAGATCAATCTACCAGTGTACGTTATTACGATAATCTTGTGACAGAAGATTTATTGTTAATACGAAATATAAGAAAATAAATACCTATATTCTGGTGGTAAAATGTAACATGATAAGAATGACAGTTGTCAGAAAAGGTGACGACATAACTTTGTAGTAACGTCAAAGGAGTTATTTATATTGACACACGAAAAATCATTTGTATCTGGCGTGTTAATTTATTTTTTGATTACAATGCTTGAAACATAAACCAACATTAATCTATAAAATCAGCTTTAAAACTAAAAGAAAACTAAAATAAACCTAATTATTAACGACGTTCTTACAAGGTTACATCATTTTGCAAAAACGTTAGAGATGGAACAAATTGATCAAATAAAAAAATTATTCGTTTGATGTTGTTCATGAAAAAAATATAAATGTCTCATTTTTTGGTAAACAATTATGTTAAACACACTATAATAGGCTTGTTTTTCGTTTTTTATATCAATTTTCGGAAACAGAGTTTCATGATTGCATGAAATAACTAATAAAATCGATTTGATCAGTGATCAGTAATTTCCCATCACTAATGAAATTAGCTTGACAGCTGTCATTCTAATCAAGCTATATTTTAAGGACTATAGGTGTCTTATAAAGGGTTAAACTAGACAGGCGCCACACTGCGGCGCAGTAGGTTTAACAAACGGTCTACTGCGAAACTGGCGTCGCGGGTTAGATTCCGACCAGTTGCAAGAAAAATACCCAAGAAAGATTTCTCTCTTCCATATCCTCATTTTCCCTCCTGCTGACCAGCCTCTAACATGGAAGCTTAGCGGGTCATTCCCATAAAGAAAACTACATATTGCTTAACACAATTGCACAAGTCTAACCTGAACTGAACATATTTTTTGTTTATTAAGAGAAAACGCGGTCTGAATTTACTTCATACAAACGTAGACCCGAATTTTTTCCCTGTATTCAATGATTTGTTTTTTTTTTGATAAATAAATATTTATTATGGAAACTATAGTCCTTAAAATGTAAAATGATTAGAATGACAGTTGTCAGAAAAGGTGACGACATAACTTTGTAGTAACGTCTAAGAAGTGATTTATATTGACACACGAAAAATCATTTGTATCTGGCGTGTTAATTTATTTTTTGATTACAATGCTTGAAACATAAACCAACATTAATCTATAAAATCAGCTTTAAAACTAAAAGAAAACTAAAATAAACCTAATTATTAACGACGTTCTTCCAAAGTTATATCATTTTGCAAAAACGTTAGAGATGGGACAAATTAATCAATGTAAATTGATCGAATAAAAAAAAATCGTTTGATAATGTTCACGAAAAAAGTATAAATGTCTTATTTTTGGTGAATAATTGTATTCAACACACTATAATAGGCTTGTTTTTGCGTTTTTTTAAATCAATTTTCGGAAACAGAGTTTCATGTTTGCATGAAAAAACTGATAAAATCGATTTGATCGGTTTGATCGGTAATTTCCCATCACTAATGATTTGAATTTGACAGCTGTCATTCTAATCATCTTACATTTTAAGGACTATAGGACAATCCGAAAACTTTTAAAAGCGTCCAAATTTTATCTGCCGTCTTCGGACGTACGGTATACGAATAAAATAACTGTTTTAGAAGAACTCAAAAGGTATTGATTGACACAGAAAATTTTATTCTGATACTCGGTTCAGTTTAATGTTGCGGAAAACGGGACAGCGAAACAGTCCGACATGTAGTTGTATTTTTCGTACAGTATCGGTGAGGCACCTGCAAGACAGTGCCAGAAAAACAATGTTCAAATACCTATTCATTAAAATCCTCAGACACCGCCTATCCTCTTACCATTGTGTATTTTAACAGGGCTGGTATTCCAAACGCTCTCGCGGCCGTATTATCTCGTGTATTTACATACAAAATACACGAGAAAAACGGTTTTCTGTTAAAAAACGTGCCGCGAGAGTGGTTCAGAACAGCACCCCAGGTATTGTTATGGGGGAGCGGAGGGTAATGCCGTACACATAAAATTGAACATAATTTTCTTGGAATCTATTCGGTACAAGGCTAATTTATATGTACTAATTTACATTAAATTAGTAAAGTTTTATATACTAAATCTTATTTATATGTGACTACCTCGGAACCCTAAAAAATAAAGAATTTGAAAAAGTAGGAAGTACGGAATTACCCGACACTTGCGTGTAATTCTGTATATAGTTTCCCTTATTTCGTACATTCTTTGAAAGCTGAAAAAAAAAATTGAAGGAGTTTTTACATATGACAAAACGACTTTATCAATCAAATCTTTATTATAGTTTTTACATAGGTACGTTTATTCGCAAAATTCACATAAATAATTATCCGCAGAAGTCTCACCACTGCATAAAGCATGGGACCACTTTCCGCATGACACATGTGTGACATAATTTTCTATTCTTACCATTTTTTTTGCATATTGCTCACATTGTCATATCTTAACTTTATGTTCTTTCTCCGCATTGGCTGGGGTAAATTTTGATAAACATGTCAATGAGGCCAAGTAGCGTTAGCTTGGTGTAATACAAATAGTTATGGAGGTTAATTCCATACACTACGGAATTAGCGGAAAACGTATATTACCTTCAGCGTCTTGTAGTTATAAAAAAAATACGCAAAAAAGTGTAACATCGTCGATAACATTATGCTAAATATGCTTACAAAATAAAATTCAATACCGTCACAACCTAATTTTGTAAAGATATGTATTTACGGCTTATTCTCTGATGTTAAAATGTTGTGACAGCGAGTGCGAAATTACATCACAACTTATGGCACCGCTGGCGCTCCGCTTAAAGATGTAATACGTTGCGAGAGCGTGAGAATACACAAAACAAACGAGTATGACAGATTCAAAGATATGAAACTTGGTATCTTCCAAATTGAAATTGTTGTGCGGAATTAGCCACTGTACGGTATTACTCTTTGCTCCCCTAACATTGTGGACACTGCCTATTCCCCCTACAGTTTCACAGTGGAAAGATAGTACGTAAATATGTAATTCACCGTTCTCTCATATGTTTTATTCAACGTGTAAACTTCGTATTGGTGACGGTAAATTGATGCACATCAAACTTGAGAATCTGGATTGTCTGGAATCGGGAGTCGGGAGTTGGGAGAGAGGAAACGCCTCAACGCCTCGCGACGTCGCACGGTACTTCGTTTCATATAAGCTAGATGCTAAAAATTCTAAAATATTTCGAAACCGACTAGCGACGTATTTCATCTTGTCACGATGAAAAAAAGTTATTATTGAAAAAAAAATAGTTTACCAAAATTAATATGTACATTTAATTCTGAAGATATTGAAATGTACGAACAATTATGTGTAAAGCGTAACAAATAATATATTTTTTGTTGAAATTTATTCATAATACTATCACACACTGCCACAACTGATTAAAAAAATAATATTTCCAAGTTGAAAAAAAATCACATGCCATAAAATCGTGTACTTAATGATGCAAAGAGTTGCGATAAAAAACCTTAAATGAATTAAGTTAAGCATTAATTGTTATATAATATGTAGGACTTCGGGGTTGCGGGTTGGAGCTCCTACCCCAGTTAAAGATTGAGAGATGACACGAGGTTGCGGTTTAATGCGTATTTATTACATGGTGAATTGTGTTGCGCGAGTGTCACGGCGATGATGGGCTGTAGAGACTGCACTTGAACAACATTCTGGAACTGAGTGACTGCGTCGAGCAGAGTCTTCGGGGTGGCTGGACAGAACGAACATAACTGCTGCTGAACTGAACTTGTTGGGCTGACTGGGCGTTGACTGCATCCTAAGTTAAGCATTAGTTGTTATATATATCCAAAAACATATTTTGAGGTTTTTTAAAAAAACTCTATAGTAAAAAAAAAATACTGACCATAAAATAAAAAAATTAAAAATCTTTTGCATAGAAGCATGTAGCATAGTTTATATTCATCATGAAAAAAAAAAGTATATATACTCAAAAAGAAACTTAAATTTTTTCGGAACCAAAAACTGAAAACACTTAAAACTGAAAGAGCAATCTAAATATAATAATGAGTGTGATCCCGTGGCTTGTCGCGGACCCAGGGATCAGAGGTACAAACTTCGCACCCCGCTCTACGACAACTTGGTTCTCATTTTCTCATAAATAAATAGTTTGGATAAATCATAAAAACACTAATATTTGTTTAAAAAAACAAATAATCTGTCACTCAGAATAACGCTTCCAAAACCACAAAGTTGTAATACACATATTACATATCACAGAGGCCTCCGTGGTGTAGTGGTTGAGACGCTTGAATCGCGCATGTTATTCCGGGTTCGATTCCTGGTGAGAACACAAAAATTTAAAATTATTAAAATGTTAAAAAATCTATTAAAAAGGATTTATTCTGTTATATTTCTTTACTAAATTTATTTTATATAATATTTAAAACTATCAGCTAATTCTTCTATCTGTCTGTTATTATAATTTTATTTATGTAATAACACTCAACAGGCCTGTGAAACGTTAAACATTTTTTTTAAATATTCGAACCATTACGATCTCAAATTAACTCGCTCACGAAACTTTTCGCTTCAGCAGTACATATACTAAAAAATATATTTTTCACCAGTGGGCATAATAAACCTGTTCAGGACAGACGCAATCAATCATTTCTAGAGTAATAATATATAGATGGATGCACCCATTAGTCAACGCTTGTATTAGTCACTCAAATTAAACATGACTTTGTCAATCTAATTATCTGGGAATACCTCCAAGAAGTCATCGTTCAAGAATTAAAAAATGAATTTCTAGCGTCCATCTAGTATGAAACGAAACATTGTGCATCGCAACTCGCGACTCGCGACTTCGGGTGATTGAGAATATACATCCGTACTGAATTTTGAAAGAGCCCGGGGAACTTTTAAACGAACAAAGCCGTAAAAGGATCATAAAGTATTCGGATTTGTGACACATTGTCAATAAAGTATTTTTTAAGTACATTATTTGTGGGAGGGAATAAAAATAGCGCCAACAACTGGATAATGCAAAGAAGAAATAATGCCAGTCATATTTTTTTATTTTAAAATTGGTTCTTCTTTGCAGTCTCAATCCCAGGGATTGGTTTGAAAGCATCCACGACATACCCGAATCCGTTTTAAAGACTACATGTCTTTCTTCAGATTCACTCATACAAGCAAGTATTTTTTTTTCATTACGAATTGATTATATTTCATCCTTTACTAACCAAATTCAGTAAGGAAAAGCGCGAACAAATATTTACATTTACAACTTTCAATGTCCCTTTCACTGTCGCTCTAAAATCACCCCTCATCGTCTACAAAGTAGGGACAAAGGGAAGTATAAATAAAATAAATAAATAAATCCTTTACCCATTTCAAACCCCCTTATGTCAACAGTGATAGGAAACGTTAGTTACTACTCTCTGGAGCACCAAAACGCCCGCAGGTGACACTTAAGGCCAGTCACCGGCAGCGCACCCAAAAGCAGCAGACTTACCCAAAGACTACTGGTTGGAAACCAACTTTTGCCACCACTCATACCTACTCAAACTGTAATTATTACTATTTAGGGATTGGTTTGCAGTAAAGTCCTACATCTCGTCTTCCATTGGTCTCTATTCTCTGCAGCCCTCTTCAACTCGATAAATGCAGCCCGTCGGGGGCGCCCTCTGTAATTTGTCTCCTTAGCCATTCCTTGAATTCGTCATGCGGGAGGCCCTCATGGCTATAATGTGGCCGATCCACAGTACTCGCCTCTCTGAGGTGGTTTTAATTAGGTGCCTCCCCTCTTCGATTCTGCTGAGAACCTCGTCATTAGTGATATGGTCTTTCCAAGAAATTCCTAATATTTTTCTGTAGCACCACATCTCAAAGGCCTCTAGTCTTTTTTTATCTCTTTCGGTAAGGCACCATGTCTGACAACCGTACATCTATATGCTCCATACATAATATGTCTTTGCAAGTTGCTTGCGAAGTTTTAGGTTTATATTATTTGACTAAAAAATCTTTAATTTTTTAAACGCAAGCCTTGCTGTATGCGGCAGTCAACTTCTCTTTTTGTTCTCCCATTCCAGGTGATTTTGCTTCCAAGGTACACAAACTCTTTCGCGTTATTCAGAATTTTCCTGACCGTAGTACATTCATTCGCAGCTCATTACGGGTCACAGTTATTACTTTGGTTTTGCTACTGTTTATTTTCATTGTTAAAAATTCTAATCTAATATTAATAAAGTATTAATATTATAACGTATTAACAAACAATGAGATAAACAAAGACCTAAGTATGTTGACTAAATGGACAAACACAAACTTACTTCCACTTAATGAAAAAAAAGCCACATTATCCATTTTGAAACTAGAAAAAAATGTCATAAAGTAGATGCTTACATACATAATGAACGACTTACTGAAATTGAACATGTTAAATACTTAGGACTAACAATAGACAGACAATTGACATGGACAATTCATATCAACAATTTAATTAGCAAAGTGGCGACATTATCGAGTCTTTTTTTAAAAATCAAAAACTTTGTTCCAAAAACGGAAAAAATTATAATGTATGAAGCCTATGTAAAAACTAAAATATGTTATACGCAACTACTATGGGGAACAGGATATCAAAATGGCATAAACAGACTACAAAGACAACAAAATAAAATATTTAAGTTAGTATATGACCTTCCCTATCTAACTGCAATTAGAGAACTTTTTAAACAAACTAAGCAATTAAATATAACTGAACTCTTTCAACTAGAGTCATTAAAATTTATCCATAAATTAGCCGCTAATGTAATTGTAGACAAAGAACTAAAACTTGTGAAAAATTGTAGTCAACATGGACATAATACGAGAATATCAGAAAAATACCATACGCAACTTTCTAAAACAAGACAAGGACAATCAAGACTAATGAACCGGGTACTGAAATTATACAATAAACTACCAGACAAAACTAAACAAAAGACTCAGACAAACTTTTCAAAAGATGTAAATAATATTATTTTGAACAACAGAGCATGAATGAAAAATGTTTATATTATTTTTGTAAAATGAATGTAATAATCCGTAAGGGTCTGTAAATAAATTTTCAAATAAAAAATAAATAAATAATAAAATACCAAAACAGCCACCCACAAAATATGCCATGGACAAAATATTGAATGCTACTTCAAAAATAGTAAATTACAGACAGCCTAGCATTAAACAAATTCACACAGTTACCTAAAGAATGTTACTGTATATTCTGATCCTAAGTAAAGGAGAAATTCATTTTGAATATTATTTGTGACGTGGAGGATAATAAGGTTTTATTTTTAGACGTTTTTTTTCACGTTTTAAATTGAATGGGATAAGCCGCCTCGAAAAAAAAAAACAAAGAAATCACCCTTTGACTTTAAGCTAAATTACACTTTTGACAGAATACGTGCAACTGACTTCTTGTTTCAAATTTTACCCTGGTGGCGACATTTTAAAATAAATTATAATGGCTAATAAGTGATAAAAATGTTTGAAATCACTTTTATACACCGATTATCGGTATGTAGCAAATCGTCTACATTGCGCATTGTAGGGTTAATTGACACACACAATTAATTTCGTATCTATAATATAAATCAACAACACAGAATAAACCGTGGTTGATCGCGGTTATCGACTGTCCTGGACTACTATGCAAACTTTCTATTAATGTTCCTTCCAAAGTTCTAAGAAATAACCTTCTTCTTCATATACCTCTTGTTTCATCTAATTATAGGCAAAATTCATATTTATGGCGAACTTTTAATAATTTTAATGTAATAACTAAATCATTAAAAATATATTTATTTTCAAATAATCATAATGACGTTCGGCGTTTGCTTTCGAAATAATTCGTTTTTTTTTTCTTTTGGATTTACATTAAATTACGGTTCATTTGATGTTCGAGAATCTTTTGTAACTTACTGTGATGCTACTTGTGAAAACCTGTAATTGGCTTATTTGTAATTTGTTTTGTTTTATATTTAAGATAAATATAGCTGTTAGTTATCAAAATAAAGATTTTTTTTAAATATTTTATTTTATTTACGAAATAGCAAGGTTTTTTGTCTCCCCTAAACATTTTGACTAATGGTTCATCCGCGGTATTGAATTTACATAGACGACATTACAGACATCATGTTTCATCAACCATTTTTGTCCATTCAATTATTGTCGATTATGGTTCTAAGGAGTTTGACATGGGTAAAGTAATTAAATCGTTATTTTAAACCGTACAATATTTTATTGAATCTCTAAGCCGTAAACACTGTGATGTGATTGCAAAGATCATCGTCTTTAGTTTCATACTGATCTGTGGGTACAACGTACGACGTCCATACATCGATAACACACACACGCGCCAAATTATTTTACTTGAAATCTAGAGCGTCGACCGAAGAAAGCGACTTAGCATTTTCTAATTAAAACAATACATTATAATGTACAAGACCAACATTGTCATAAACAGGACGTCAACTCTTAATAACGAAATCGGATGTCAAATCCAGTGCAACGCTCTGGAGTGCACCAATTTTATCCCCGCCATAGAGACGTCCAGTACAAAAGAACGTGATCTATGCCTTTGTGGGATTTTTTTGTTTACTATTAATATGTATTTCGTTGATATGTAAATATGCTTTATTTTTTTAATATTCTGTTTTATTATTATGTTTATTGAAAGAAAACAAAAAAAAATAAATAAAAAAAATGACCACAAGCCTGATTGCGTGCGAAGAGATCGCTCTGTAAGCGTGTATTGAGTACGCAAATACGCGTTAAAAATGCGTTTTCCGAGCGCGCTTTTGCGTTAAGAGTACCACTCCAGGGGTGGTATTCTGAATCTTCTCCACCCCTAGAGAGTGATGAATTTGGGGATTTTTATTTTTTTAATGCGACGACACTTTGTTTCATGTAATGGCCACACTGATGATTAAACGTCAAATGATGTATAAAACTGTTAAATAAACAAATACGGTTTAGTCAATTCAACCTAATTAGGTAACGCTTAAGGTCGCAATAATGTTCTAAATGAAATCATCACGTTTGATTTCACGTGTCCATATTTATTTAAGATTTAAATATCCATGTGACCAGATATAAGGGAAAGTGAAAAGGCGTGCAAAAAATAAATGTGGTGGTATTCTGAACGCAAAAGCGCGCGTAGAAAACGCATTTTTAACGCGTATTTATGTACTGAATACACCCTAGAAGAGCGATCTCTTCGCGCGCAATTCCGTTCAGAATACCAGCCCTGCGGTGTTATTCTGAACCGCTCTCGCGGCCGTAGAAAACACTTAACTCGCGTATTTTGTACGTAAATTCGAGAGATAAAATCTTTTTCTGCGGCCGCGAGAGCGTTTGGAATATCACCTCTGGGCGTGGTAGCATAGTGCAGTTCAATTCAGTTATCGCCGTTACTCTCGTGCTTTGTAACAAAATTCAGTATTTTATTTAGCATAGACGATTCCAACTAGTGCAGGAGATCCCAATACAACAACTAAGATAGAAACCTAAGAGGAATACTGCTTTCGGCCGAAGAGGCTCGGTCTACTTCTCAATTAAAATGTATAACCTAATTCCATTGTCAAGAAGGACAATAAATTATTATCTAATACATAAAATAGCTATTAGAAAGTGGATAATGGAGACTAGGTTTTGCAAGAAATGAGGAGTGGATAAAGTCAAGCGGGTAAAGAAGTATGGATCCTTGGAACTTTGGATGCTTTTATGTCCCATATTATTCTCAATACAAAAAAAACAAACAATTAGAAGTAAAAAAAAGGATGCGACAGATTTAGTATTATTCATTACCATATTAATATTTGTGATGATATACTCGTGTGTCTGTGTCAACTGATTGCTCTTCCCAACTCAACGCGGGACTTTTAGTCGTATGAAGTTGGGACTTATGTCTCAAATAATGTGTAATAAACTGCATTTAAGTAAATAAATAAAGGTCTTGTTTTATCAAAAACATAATTATTTTCGATTCAATAACAACTTACCCCTAACGATCAATGCGATATACTTTAGTTCAGTTTTCTGAATAAGTTGGGGATTTAAAAGGTAAATAGACATAGGAGTACCACCAATATGCCGCGAAAGTCAATATTTACGGGAAGGTTTGAATAGAAAATCGTAAATAAATAACGTTATGCTAATTCTCTGGGGTCCAATGCCTCTTTAATACGCTTTATAACACTATAAACATATCCAATAATATACAAACCTTTCTTAGTATATGTAACAGGGTAGGTACGCATTTCGCACTAAGACAATTCACATGCTAACCAATTGACATATTATTTACAAGAGATATAGAAAACAATTTTTAAAAGGAAATATAAAAGTTAAGGCATTTTTTTTACACCACAACAGACCAGGGGGCCCAATAACAGGGTGAATTATATCACAGAATAAAATTATAAAACAAAACAACTTTGTTTTTAACCACTTATTTTCTCTACCGACCGGTTTCAAAGCTATACAAGTTTCTTTATCAAGGTATACTTAACTAATGAATGTTATCCTATTTTATTCTATCAATATTGTGCTTCGTATGGAACTTACAAGTCAAGTCTCTTTGTCTTTTAAGTATGGGAAGCGTAATTTGAGATGGATACGCTATTTAATAAAAGAGGATAAAATTTATTCGTTATGTATATCTTGATTATAAGAAGCTTGTACAGCTTTGAAATCGGTCGGTAGAAAAACTTTTAAAGAAATATGGATGTTCAAACATAGGCGAAATGGTGAATGTTACACGGTGTGTAAAGTGGCCACTTAAACCAGCCAATGACAGATCATAAGCCCTGTACATGCCTAGACTTCCATATTCCATTATTTAAGGTATTCTCCATCCCTGTTGTTATTTGTTAATCTTAATGACTTCCGAGGGGTTGAAATCCAGTCTTTTGTCTACAAACATTTGGACAAACTCAAATATTGTAATGAAACCAACTGGTCCAAGAAGAAGCTTAAAAATTGAAAAATTGTTTTCAGGCGTTGCCTAGTATGTGAAATAATTCAGTCTGAATGAATGAATCTCTTCACAGCAATAAAAGTTTAAGCTCTTTAACTTCACTTAAATAAAAAAATGGAAGGATTGAAGAAATATGGATGTTCAAACATAGGAAAAATGGTGAATGTTATACAGTGTGTAAAGTGGTCACTTAAACCAGCCAATGACAGGTCGTAAGCCCTGTACATGCCTAGACTTCCATATTCCCTTATTTAAGGTATTCTCCATCCCTGTTGTTATTTGTTAAAATATAAGTGGTTAAAAACGAAGTTGTTTTATTTATTTTATCATGATGAATAACCATAAGGTTAGTGCTTCAAATGTAAAAAAGTATAAACAATAATAATCATTATTTATATGGCTTATGACCTGTCGTCGACAGATGAAAGAATGAAGAAATATAGTGAATGCATACCTTCATAATTTACCTTTCTGCACCAAATGGTGCATTGGTGCACCAAATGCAGCATATTTCGATCATCTATTACATGAAGGTAAGGTGATAATCTTATTCCTCGGGTGCCTGGACAGGAACTAGCGGAGGACAGATCACTAGTCCTGTTAATGCCACAACTTGTTTCCCATATTTATAACACAGTTGTTTAAGACTAACGGAAAACGGTTTCAAAATTGGATTATTTTGGTCAATAATAAAATCTCAAATACCCACTTACATACTTCCTTCCTAAAAATATTTATATATATATATTCCTATAAATAAAAAAATTAGACTTTTTTCAAAGATAAATTATGATTTAGGTTCAAACTGTCAGTAGGATCACAGTGAGTCACATCTTGCTGGAGGGTGTGATTTTATAAAATGCTGCGAACGCCCAGTTGCGTTCCACCGGCAACACTACTGACTGGTCCTACTCGTTAGCGTCCACGTCGCGAACCCCGGGCAATGGGATCACATTCATAACGGTGTGATCACAGCAGATAACAAGAGGATGAAAGGCGAGTTTCTGGCGCCTCCAAACCAGAACCAACCAGCTAAGGGAAGGTAACCCCGACAGAAAAATTTACCAGAGAAGGCAACGGGAAACCACTCTGGTCATCTTTTCCCAGGAATCACGAAGGCGAATACATCTAATAAGCAGTTGTCCTGGCTGCGGAGTAGCGCAGGACCGAGATGCTTTCGCTGTAGTGATTGCCAACGTCGGAGGGACCTGACAAGGCACCTCAAGAAGAAGATGATTTAGGTAGGTGTGCTAAAATTGCAATCTTGGGACTTTCTTCAATGAAACGTAAATATCAATCAATCAATGATAGAAATATGTGAATCAAGTTGTGATGGGCCTCCGATGCGTTAATCCGCTTTATTTTGCAATATTATATTATTATCATCAGTAACATTTATATTTTTTTTTAATCGGTATTGTGTATTAACGAAATGAACAAATGTCTACTGGTGACTCTCATTGCGTTGTATGTTTTCAACATGAAAAGGATATTATGTAATAAATCAATTATAAAGGGGTACGGCGGCATTTTCTACCGAAGAGGAAATTTGTTTTTCAAGTGCATTTTATGTAACTTGGTGGGTTGTTTCTTGAATGGTGCAAACCGTCATATTCGGGCTTAAGGTACCTGCCGTTTGGGAGAGTTTATAGCCACTTATAGCGGATTCCGCCTCTGCCTGGATTTCCAAAGCGGAAATAATACGAATATTTTTCCATTTCGTTAACGGGAGATGCATAAAAACTTACTTCTTTAATATTTGTTTTGATACAAAAACATCTAAAAATTAATATAAGATGCCTTATTCATTGCAGTAATAACATTGCCAAAACACACTGTACTATTTTTGCGGATGATACAGCATTATTTTTTTACTGCACAGGTGATTCAAATTATGTTTTTAGAGATATAAGTTAAAAATGTCAATTAGTAGCAAATTGGTTTGCATCTATAAACCTAAAACAAAAAATAGACATTTTCGACCAAACCATGCATCCCCATTTAATTTAAATATAAAAAATAATTCTTAATAGATCTTATAGATTTTATTAAAAAAAATAATTAAAATTTGAGAAAATAAAATTTACCCATCCTCACCGCAGAACGCTCGCCACTATGGTCACGCACTTTGTATATTTTATCGCTACGTGGCTATACTTTTAAATGCCGGCACAACTCACTGACAACAACTCGTGACATCACGAGCGGAGTAATTTCAAAATTACAAAACTAAAAAAATATTAAAAATAATATATCAATAAATAAATTAAGTAAATCTAAAGAACGTGTAAAAACTACATTAAATTTTAATTAGTATGAATTTTTAATTGTTTTATGTTTTTTTCTTTATATATCCTATGTTTTTATTTTTTTTCTCATGTACTCGTATATTTAAAATTATATAAACTCTTTTAAACAAACAACTACAACAGTGTAAGTCACTCTCCAAGCACAAGAGTTAGTCTCTTTTTTTGGAGAGTTACAGTGATAACATTTACTAGATGTATAAAAGTAGGTCTGTATAGAATTTTTAAAAAACATGTAACTTTTATTATATTTATTAATAAAACAATAATAAAAACTTTGAAAAATCATAGCAATGATAATACGATACATAAAAATATATTTAAAAAAATTATTAGTTCAATAGTCTATTGACAAATATATATATATATATTTTAAATCACTGAACTTGCACACTGAGAAACAAATATAAATCCTACTACAAATTTTTCATAGGGTCTAATACATGTGCAGGTAATAAATCAAGTTTATACGTCAAGAAGCATTTTGTATTGTTAAGGTATGGAGTGAAGGGTGAGGGTGAGGGGTGTTGAAATTCGATCATTTGCAGTTGCTCTAAAATAAGACAGGAGTAGACTACAGGAAAGATAATTTATTTAATTCTAAGATTTTATGCCGTCTAATATCAATGTTTTTTCATGTAGAGCCATTAACCCCGTGTCTTTATTAAAACTTAAAATAATATGGTTTGCGAATCCGGAAAAACATTATTATTTAGGCACTTGAAATGTTTGTTAGTCTAATATTTTAGTTTCTTTTAGTTTTTCGTATGCAAATGAAATATTCCCAACTTTTTTTTCAGAATATGATTAGTGAATAGCAAACATGGCAGCAGTTTTGTATAAAGATAGGAAACAGTTTTCCAACATAAATAGGGAATCGATATAACGATATTATAAGCAATTTCACAGTAATGAGATCGTTATGCGGCTGAACAAAGATCGTTAGTGCATCGTTCGTACCAAAAGAAGTATAAAAAGGTAATATCTATGGCAGTCAACGAAGAGCCCCTTCAGATGCAATAAGTAATACTGGACTGGACTTTACCCCATAAGAAATTATTAAGATTAGCATATTACAACAGAGATGGAGAATATTTTATTAAAGGGAATACGGGTGTCGAGGCTTGGTTTCATTGGCTTGTTTAAGTGGCCACTTTACAAACTGTGTTACAATTACTATTCTGCTTATGTTTGAGCATCCATATTTCTTCGATTCTTCCAACTGCTAATTGTTGTGTAGTTAAAGATTTAAAACCTTTATTTATGCGGATAAGATTCATCTGACTTAATTATTTCACCTACATACCAGGCAACGCCTGAAAACATTTTGTTTTATTAACAATATTTTAAGTTTGTCCATATTTTTGTAGAACGGGACTTGTTTTTACCTTTTAGAGAGATATAAAGATCGACATATTACAACAGAGATGGAGAACATTATTTAAAAAAAAAGAAACATGGAGGTCAAAAATCAACAAGTGGAAGAATTGAGGAGACATGGATGTTAACATAGGCAGAGTGGTGAATGATACAATGTGTGAAGTGGCCATAAAAACCAGAAAACGACGGGTAAATTTTAAATTTGGCGGCCTCCGTGGTGTAGTGGTCAAGACGCTTGACTCACGCACGGAAGGTTCCCACCATCAAAGATGTTACTGCATTATCTCTGTTTAAATCACGTCTGAAGAAACATCTCCTTTCTCTTCCTTAATCTCTCCTCCTTTCCTTTTTCTTCTTTCCTCTTTTTTCCTTTTTCCTATTGCGTAATAGTTTTGATTTAAGGCAATTTATAAACAAATACGTTTATTTCTATTTTTAGCTTTTTAATAAAAAAAAATTCTATTGAATATGTTCTGTAACTTGAATTATAAAAATAAAACTTTTATTTTATTGGTTGGTTGGAAGAAATTGCCATTTGGCAATAAGCCCGCCAATGTACAAATAACATTATATGCAAAAAGTTAAATAAATAAATAAATAAAAAGGTTCCAGGTTCGATTCCCGGTGAGAACACAAAAAATAAAATGTGATTTTTCTCAAGCCTGGGTGTTCTGCGATGTAATTCACCACTGTAATTGGGCCGGGCCTCCTGGCCTGTTGTGGTGCAAAAAAAAACTAACCTTGAACATTCTTAAACTCCCAATTTGGACGATACGTGTGAAATAGGCCGTACATTACAATATAAGCAGTAATTACAAAGAAACTGCGTATACAGTGGAACTTCTTTTTAGACGGTTTCGAAAAAAAGCGATACGCAAATGAAACAAAACTATTTGAACATTAATTTAACATTGCGTAATAATTAAACCCATAATAAATCATACTTTTCGTTTTGGAATTTTCAAAGCGTTCTTTAACTTAATGCGGCACACTTAATAAAAATATATTAAAAAATACACCATTAATATGAATAAAGCAAATCATTGTGTAGATAACAGTTTTTTTTTTTTTTTTCATTTATAAACCCTGACGGGTAAAATACATTTAACAAAATATCTTAACTTTTAAAATTCACATTCTACTGCTAATAATAATATTTTTAACATCTTCGTAAAGGTTGTCCGAATCTTTTGTTTAGTTTTGTCTGGTAGTTTATTGTATAATTTCAGTCCATGGTTTATTAGTCTCGATTGTCTTTTTCTCGTTTTAAAAGGTTGAACATGATATTTTTCTGATATTCTCGTATTGTGTCATGTTTACTACAGTTTTTTTCAAGTTTTAATTCTTCGTCTACAATTACATCAGTGGCTAATTTATGAATAAATTTTAAGGATTCTAGTTAAAAGAGTTCAGTTACATTTGATTGTTTAGTTTGTTTAAAAAGTTCTTTAGTTGCTGTTAGATAGGGTAGGTAGGTCATATGCTCACTTTAATATTTTATTTTGCTGTCTTTGGAGTCAGTTTATGTCATTTTGATTTCCTGTTCCCCATAGTAGTTGCATATAACGTATTTTAGTTTTTACATAGGCTTCATACATGATTTTTTTCCTTTATTGGAACAAAGTTTTTGATTTTAATTTTTTTTTTCAACATACATTAAATTATGTACATAGCAGGGGCGAATCGTTAAAATAAGCGATTATGCACAGCTTACCATTATATTTGACTTTCGATAATAATGTTTTATAATGAATATGTTTATGCGAAAATAAATAAAATAATTGTTATTTATTATACATCGCCGCCACCGTTTATATCTTCCTACAATAAAAATATCTGTGAATTGCGCCTAGCGCCCAGCGCGTTCTCAGTGAATGATAAAACTAGCCGATTACCTCAGCTTATTTCTCCATACAAAAAGTACACTATATTTTACATATTTAACCCAAGTCAGCTTTTTTAGTAGTAAAACAAGCTTGCAGATTACAAAATATTCTTTCTCTCTCTCTCTGGAATTCTCTATTTGGAAACTAGTACTTCGAACATTATTTCCGAAGGACTATTTTTATTTGATAGGATGCCGTTGACAAATTATGTATCATATAGGACATGTGGCGTTCGCAGTAGCCGTTTTTGGCATTATTTATTTTAAAAGGAATCGGCCAGAGCTCAGTGTTGACAGTTACTGCTGAATGTCATTGTGATATTTGTTAATAAACTTTTGTACAAGTATTGTATTAAAATAGTGTAGAAATAAGCTACGCATATCGCGTGGTTAATAATAATTGTTGTTTGAGTTGATTTTCACAGAATCACAGAAAAAATAGTCATTTATAATTACATCACTTACGTATTATGTACTTATATGTAAATAATAATTATTTGTAGATTACCTATAAAATAAATTACGGCTCGCCACTGATACATAGGTGGTTAGTTTTATTAGTGTGAAGGACGTTACTAATTTTTAAAAATAATTATTTGAAATCGCGGCTATTAGATTTCAAAAAACACGTGACTCCTTATCTACCATTTGTTACCTACCACTCTAGTTTTTTTCTAATTTATTTTGGAGAGCGCTGAAAAAACAAATTCGCAAAGAAACGATCTAAACGGAAACATAGAATTATTGATTGCTTGCTGATGCAGCCAATCGAGGATATTAAATTAAAATTGAAGACATTATCTAAAGAAATAGCAGTTTTAAGGCTTTCTTCTTCGTGGCACACCCTAAGACTTTTTGCGGAGCATTACTGGGCCGCGGCACACAATTTGGCTGACACTGCCCTAAGGGTATTCGCAAGGAATGGATGATGGGAAATAATATTTACGATTTTTCTAAGTATTTTGTTGCCAGCATATTTTTTTTTGATTCCGTAATAATATTTAAACAAAAAAACCTAACCACCATTGTTTTTTTAGTACATATATATCTATAGAGATAGTCATTTTACACGGTACTGCGTGGAACGTGTCTTCCACGCAAAAAGAGGTCCTTTTACAGCACTATTTATAATTAAATATTTCAAACGAAACGCTCAAAACTAACTCCGAGGTAATGTTGTATAATTAGTTGACTGTTAATTGCACAAAGCCGTTTGTTCTTGTAGGAAATTATATTACCACCAGGGCCTCGATTATGATGGGAAGATAAGACGTCATACTTTTACCTTGACGGTATAGTTGAAGATAAATTCCCTCTAGCGATTATAAAGATATACAACCAACCCCCCCCACCTTTAAGTTTTGGGTAGGTACATCGATATGAATCAAGGGGAAGCGTACATCACGGTACACATATCTACGCTCTAAAATGACATAGCTTCAGTATGACGTCATAGTTGAAGATAAAAGTCTCCCGACCGACTACAAAGGTATAGTATCGATAACCGACCGACCAGAAAACATAAACGATTTTTTTCGAATGAAGAGTTTAGTAAAACTTTTTATCATTATTTATTATTATTATTTATTATTATTTATCGTTATTTATTTATCTGTATTTTCATTCTTATTCTAACACTATGCCTAGGCGTAACTATATACCAGGTTTATAAGAAAAGTCCGATTTACACGAGGACAATACAATAGATATTACAATATTGTCACGTCAAAACATAAACGGTGGGACAATGTTTTCACATACCGAGATGTAAAAATCATTTTTACTCAACTTCGAACAATATATTTTGCTTTTATCTAAAAGGGTATTTTTCTAAATCGGGAATAACGTTGAAAACTCACTGAATGTTTAGAGCAGATTTTTATGATTTTATTGATAAATCTATCAAAGTATAAAAAAAACTTTTCATTTAGAATTTTCGGCTTTAAAATTTAGCACATACAAAATGGCTTGCAGTTGGCATCACGCCATTTTGACATCGCACGTCATGCCCGCCGAGTGCGCTTCAAAAAAACATTGCGTACAAGTATGGCGCGGCATCGTAATACGTGCCGTTTGTCCTATAGGGCGCAAAATATCTCATTTTGAGGTAATTCAAAATATGATTATTTTAAACCTTTGCAGAAAATTTATCCAACGTCACACGGAAAAAATAATAATATCGTTTACATAGTATTTTTGCTTTTTTAAAAATAATAAAAAATACGTGAAAAGGACCTATTAAATATTTTTTAAATATACAAATCATAAGATTCGTATTCATTGCCATACCTTAACATTCTTGGGATAGGAAAATACATTTATTATAATGAGATAAAATTTAATACTTAGCACCTAGATGGTAAATAAATAGTTTAATTTCAAGAACCGCACTGAAAAGTGATTTTTTGACAAATGTAAGCTGTTGGTTTTCTAAAATAGGTAAATTGATCAATGTTATTCCGGACTACTGATTATTTTAATCTGTTGGTATGTATTTTAAATACGAAAAAACCAAGTCAAATAAAATCAGAATAAAATACTTGTCAAGCAAACAAAAAAGTTCGCAAGTTACCGCGAAACTATGCTCAACCTTTAAAAATATATATTTCCATTTGATTTGGGTAAATTTGGTAAATCAAGGAGGAAAGTAGATCTATGTCACTAACTTCACTCAGAAGCTTTTGTCACTAACTTTACTCAGTGGCTTGTCAGAACCTGTCAAAGTGCTCGTGTCATATGTTGCGGGCCAATTACGACTCAGTGTTTTTAATATACTGCTCGATGGCAAAGACAATGGTAAGTTTATCTAGTTGCGTGATATAGACAAAGATTTTTAGATCATTTCCTGTTTATATTATGTGCTGTCAGTAGCTTAAATCAAGAATTATGACGGTGGGCAAATTAACCCGCATAAGTCGAGTCTCCGGGGTGTCAATTTTGCCCAAACGAAAAAATGTGTTAGGGTTGTCACTTTCTTATTTTCATAATTAGTTTAAATTAAATTAAAACTATTTTGATGGTTTTGCACACATTAGGTATTTTATATTTTTAAAAGTATTATTATTATTGTGGATAATTTAATTTAATTCATTTTTGCCTTTCTTAATTCATTTGATAATGTGTTTTTATATTCCTTATATTGCCTTTTAATAGTTTCTGAAGCATTTATCATTTTTTGCATGGTATACAATGTGTTTCTATATTTGATTATTTCCATTATATCTAGAGTTAACCAGTTATTATCAACCCCCAACCGATATTTTTTCACTTTCGTATCTATGAACTTAGGTTCCGAAATAATTTCTATTAATTTTTCAAATTGATGTCACCTGGTTAACTATATTCCTTAAACAGTTATTATTTCTCACAACATAGGTACATATGCCATTTCGAAAAATGTGTGTATCTATCTCATTTTAAAAATTGACATTTAGGTAATTAAGACTAGGATTTTTGGTATGTGTACTTAAATAAAACATTAATATTTCTTAAGTTATCAACCAGATTTTGACAACCCTAAGGCCTGTAAGTTGCTTGTATGAAAACAAATAGAGTTCGGCGGGTAAATTTGCCTACTTGATTTTAGACGAATATTTTATTAGTTGGCCATTGAAAATATGTGCTAACAACAATTTTGCTCTTGAATTAATAATTATATAAAGTAGTTCTTAGACAAAAACGCTATATGAGCTACATTCCAACAAGTAATGGTTGCGGGCAAACATGGACGAAAATTAAGGTAATTTTGCCCACCATCATAATTTTAAATAGCTTGGAATCGCATTTAAATATGACTGAAATTACAATTGTAACCCAATTCAATGATAAACTAAGTCATCCTTAGAAATTAAAAAGTAAAGCATGGAGTACATTTTTTTGAGTAAATCAACAAAATTGTAAAAAAGCGGGCAAAATTGGATGGTTTCGCAGTAATACAAGTTTTCTTTTCCTACGGAAAATTATGGAAATGGAATCCTTTATATTTCAAAAGATTAATTACATAAAGTATTTTAAACGTGTTTTTCATAAAAAGAAAACCTGGAAAAAGCGAGAATAAAATAAATATGCTAGAACGATATGGAAGGATTTATAAGATTCATTTTCTTTATAAAATTGAAAGAATCGTGTCATGTTTTGAAAGGGAACTCAATAAATAAACGAGTGAAAGGTTCTTAGAAGGAAAGGGGACTGTATAATTATTTTTAAATAATGAAAAACACAAGTTAAAATTAATATCCTTACCTGCTATTTGTGGAGCATATGGCTCTAAACAAAAACAATATGCGGAGTATTTGCAAATATTTGTAGACAAATACCACTGTACTCATTGCAAGTATTTACTTTTAAGTCTCATAAATCACAGATGGAAGAATTGAACAAATATCAATATTCAAAAAAGAATGTTACACATTTAAACCACCATAACAAGGAAGAATGACTGGACAGGTGCCACCGTTTTGTAGCAATAATTCATGGACAGTGTATACTTGTAATGCCGTATTGAACAGACTTCATGAACTCGGCAATAGTTATTCCCGCGTATCTGATAAATTTAGTGTAGGGTATTGTTCCTATAGAAAAAAACATTTTGAACTTTTTCGAAGATGGTGAATGGCAATTATATTTATTTATTTATGCATTTCATAATATATACTTTTTTTTGTTCACTTTGCCCAGCTGTATGAAACAGTACTTATGATTTTCTTGTTATATTACTTTAAAATATTTTATTATTTGATTTGTTTTTTTTACATGTATTCATGAATTGTTTAAACTTTCTACTGAATATGTTGTATAAGTTTTAGGTTAATTTTTTTTTATAAATCTTGTATAATTTTAGATTTAATTTTTTTATAAATCTTAGGTAAAAGGAAGGCTTGCAGGACAAATATAAAATAAGATTTTTTAAATAAAATAAGCTCGTTACATTTAAAAAATACGAATAATAAAACGGGCTTTCACATTCCGTTTTAAAAGAGGTTCTCTGCCTCTATTGAAAAACCCGTTAACAAAGGAAATAAATATTGTGATTATGTTAATTCTAAAAATCGCGGATCAGACACACCGGTGACAACAGTAGATATAAGAAACTATGATAATACAGTTTTTTTTTTAAATATCAGAAAACTTTTCGAAAAGAGAATATCGAGAAACGGAGAACTCGCAGTTTCAAATTTCCGAGAATCATAAATACTCAATCATACTCTTTACCACCAAATAGGAAATAACGATCTACAGAGGTTTCAAATATCTAAAACGATTTTTCTATTTGGATAAGTGGCCACACTGAAAAAGGTTAGACCCAAAGATATTATAAAGGAATAAATAAAATTACTTTGTTTTGTTAATATAACCCTGAAGAGGGCAACGTGAGTTGCCGAAACTAGTCGGTTGTTATAATAAATAAATGGTTTATAAAACAAAGTAATTTTATTTATTCCTTTAAAATATAACAAGGAACTACAAAGTTAGTGCTACAAACATCCAAAATACCAAAGATATTATTTTTTGGCTTACCTAAAGTTAGGTAATGAAAATAATTGACATTAAGGATTTTTTAATATGAAAAAAATATTTATAAACCCTTACGGATTTTTACATTAATTTTACAAAAATAGTATAAACATTTTTCATTCATACTCTGTTGTTCAAAATAATATTTTTTACATCTTTTGAAAAGTTTGTCTGAGTCTTTTGTTTAGTTTTGTCTGGTAGTTTATTGTATACTTTTAGTACCCGGTTCATTAGTCTTGATTGTCCTTGTCTTGTTTTAGAAAGTTGTGTATGGTATTTGTCTGATATTCTCGTATTATGTCCATGTTGACTACATTTTTTTACAAGTTTTAGTTCTTTGTCTACATTTACATTAGTGGCTAATTTATGGATAAATTTTAATGATTCTAGTTGAAAGAGTTCAGTTATATTTAATTGCTTAGTTTGTTTAAAAAGTTCTCTAGTTGCAGTTAGATAGGGAAGGTCATATACTAACTTAAATATTTTATTTTGTTGTCTTTGTAGTCTGTTTATGTCATTTTGATTTCCTGTTCCCCATAGTAGTTGCATATAACATATTTTAGTTTTTACATAGGCTGATATCCTGTTAGAATTTAAGATCAACAGTTTGAACCTTATTGTCAAATCATTTTCTTTTAAGACTGAAGGTGCTATATATTTCCTCACACTATTATTACAAGTAGAAAACATGTAAGTTTGTACATATTATACGTATAGGTATAAAACGAGCACTTTTTAATGTTAAATATTATGTAATCTTGGTTTAGATTGAAGATTGGATAATCGATATAATATCGATATTAAGACAGTTTCTATCGCTATGGCGGGTGGCGGTGGCGTGATCTTCCGTATTTAATGTCGCCATAACCGGCGAGATGTATCGGATTATTTCGGAAAAGCGGGAAATTTGACGTAAAAAATGTTCAGCCATGGCGGCGGTTCGCCTGACGCGGGAGGACATAAAATAGAATTGGTTCGACGACACGCGAGCTTCGAAGATTAATGGCCAGAAGAATATCATTGTAGATATTAGATACACAAAAAAACATTATTTGTAAAAAATAAAACCGAACTGCACAAATACCATGACGTCCATATTATATGAACGTATCGTAGAATTATAATATACATATTATTATATTTGAAAAATGTGAAAGCGTTGCACATGCACAGTTGATTAATTACAAATTTACTGAAATGCAGTGAGGGGGTACAATTAAAGCTTTTTAAAAATGAAATTTTCAATGATAATGTATTGTTTTAATAAAGGAAAAGAAATACTGGCGTTCTTATGATTTACTTAAATATTTCAATTTAAGAGCCATTTTTGGCTAGTAAATAGCCGTGTTAGGAAAATTTGGAACCAGTTCTGGTAGAGTGAGGTTTAAACATTAGACTTAGACCGATCGAGAGTCCGCGACAGGCTATGGGACCACAACCCGGTTTTGTGGTGATTTATAAAGTAGGCCAAATATAAATAGGTAAATCATAAGAAAGCGAATATCTATATTATTTTTAATAAACCTACATCAATAGAAATTTTAGAATACAAAAGTTATTATTATTTACCAAATTAACCCGAGAGAAAGAAATCTAAGAAGATCCTGAAATTAATCATTGAAATAAAAGGAAGAAATCCTTAAACTTCGCTCCGAAAAAACACCGAAATATTGTATTGTAAATTAATAAATTGGTGCTGTGTTAGGTTTATGTTTTATGGGATAATATCGTTGTATTATACCAATATAGCACTGTGTGCACAACAATAAATATAAATAATTAAATAAAATTATGTATTAAATATTTTCAATAAAAAACACGCCGAGTCATTCTGAAAATACAGAAAACAAAAGTAATTTGTATTATTTACCATCCAACATTGACCCTATCAAATGATATTTTTATTGAGTAGACTATAATTAATGTAGGTATTTAGGTTAGTAATAAATTAAGGTATTCATATGTCACAATATTATATCCAGAGATTAAATCTTGATATTATTCAAAATATTGCGCAAAAAATATATTTTTTGGGCTATCTACATAAATGGCTCAAATTATAAAAGGTTGTCTGTCTTGAATATCAATACATCAAATTGAATTATTTACATATATTTTTAATCGCTCAGGGGGGAATCGGTAGGTACCTTAATAAAAATACCAAGAAATTTATGGTACCAATAACGGCTGGTTGCATGTGCACTGATTTATTTTCCTGGAAGTTGTAACGCAGAAATAAACGCGGTATCGATTCTCTGATTGTAAAACAAAAATTTTTAGAATATAAGAAAGCACGAAGACACTTGCCATTTCTGCGAACTCACATTAATACACGTATCTAAATAATACGAGGTATCAATTGTAAAAAAACATTATTATGATATGTACGTGTTTGGAGTCAATCGCTTTGAGTAAAAAATAAATAATAAATTAAAACATAATTTTGAGTTTATGGCAAATGGAAAGGGATGACGCGATAATAATTATTGGAAGATGGTTTATCCAAATATTTCGACTTAAGAACCATCAACTTACGTTCTGTAATCCATATTGGATGTGACGTATTCGGTGAAATTTACCATATTGGTTAATACAGAACGCCTCTTCATAAACATAAACTTAATTTTATACTTACGGAGAGCGGTGACAGCGATCACAGCGTGAACCAAAATAAGGAAAACTGTAACAATAAAAATATGAATTAGTACCTAGAATAAAATGTACACTTCCCTTCTACTTCAGGCCGATTAGGCTATTATAATAGCCAATGCAACCGAACATTGACTGGTTCTATATTTAAGAAAATGAAAAATACGTATATTTCGCGTGCTCGGAAATCCCGTGTACAAAATTGCCGTGCATGTGGAATGGTCGAATCAAAGTGTTAACGAGAGTTGTTTTTAATCCATTTCTATTGGAAAATTATAAAGGAATTAATACAGGCTATAACAAAAGGTAAAACAATAAAAATAAAGCGGTATTGCATTTTGTAAACAATAATAAGTACATAACTATTTTTAAGTAATATACTTAGGCTATCGTAAACTTAAACGGTAATGTTACCATTTAGAAGTTGTAGTTCTACGCTTCATTAAAAGTTTTCAGGTTAAAAACCTATTGAAATTAATACATTGCGCTAATTTTCATGGATTACGGTCGTTAATCAAAATAAACACACATACATTTAAAAACAAATGATTTATTTGATTTATTAACGGCCATAGCCAATTTGTACAAAATGTATAACAAAGTTAAAAGATAAATCAGATAGATAGATTATAAAGTTGACAAATAGTTAAAAACATTTCAACACGCGATTTTTTATAAAGTTTAAAAACCTTTTTAAAAATTATTTCGATAAGAATAAAACAAATAATAACCACTAACGTTAATTCACAAAAAAATGTATCAACGTTTAGAGCGTTGAAATATTAAACTTAAAAACAAATATGATATTATATCTAATTGTATTATAGAAAAAATTCATTAAATTAAAAACGCCAAATTCTGATAAACAAAAATTTACGAGGTTCATAATATCAAATTTACCTGACAACAAAATGAAAACTTGTGAACATAACATCGTAGCTCGTTTTACGCCGGCGGGCAACCGATTTTCATCGAACGAAAGCTCTACGAACGTTCCTTCTACGACGGTTACGTCGGTGACACTAAAGCGACTAAAGCTACGAAGATGGAAAGGGAATGGTAGAAGTTCGGAGTTCTTTCTTTAAATTCAAAATTGTCCTCTCTCTAGGTAAGATCGGTGAACTCCGCTTATGGCTGTAGCTCGGAAGAAGATTTGCGTTAAATGAACACAATCGACAGCTGATATCAATTATTGCATTTACTCCAAATTAGATATGTACGTATACATTATTATTTTTGTATTTCGGTTTACATAAATTATGAGGACGGAGAATTTTGATAAATGGGTATTCGAACATTGTTTTCCTGTCACTGTCTTTCAGAGATGCCTCCCCGATACTTTGCGAAAAAGACAACTGCATGTCAGACCTTTTGTTTCTTTGTCTCGTTTTCCGCACCTCAAAACTGAACCGATTTAGTTAGTTTAGTTTAGTTATTTTTTAGAGAGAGTATCAGAATAAAATGTTCTGTGTAGGAACTTCTTGCGTTTTTCAAAAATAGTTATATTTGTATACCGAGCGCCTGAAGAGAGCAGATAAAACTGTGTTTTTTACGGGTTTGGATGGTTCTAGTTCCCATAATAAACTATTTTTAGAAAACTAAACAAAAGGACACGCCAATGGTAAATATCTATAGTGTGTAAAAAAATATTTGCTCTAGTGGCATAATCAAGAGAGAAAATACGGGAATACGTTTGTATGAAGAAAAGTCGGACCGCGTTTCCTCTTAAGATTAAATATTATTAAGCATACTTACAAAATTTCACTAAAACATCTTCAAAAAACCGTTCAGATAAACGTAAAAACAGTGGTTTAACTTTTTATTGGTAGGTAGGTAACTAGGTACTTGTTCATGATTGAATTCCAGAACTTAAAATAATTCATTTTCAAATATTAAATTTAAGTAGGTACCTATTTATGTTTGAATTATAAAATATAAAATGACCAATTTTCGTATATATAATTCTGATTGCAAATGTCAAACTCGGCTCTTCTCACCAACGGGGGTGCATTTTTCTAGGAATGCGATTTTCAAAAAATTATTGAATGTCAGTTAATATTATTTTAGTATTACCAAATATCCAGTAAAAATAAATAAATGGGTAGAAATAATAAGGAATTTAAGGAAATAATCTGATTGGGATTAATAAAAAACGATTTTTGTTCATTCACATTAGTTTTTTTGTAGACGTCGCTCAGTACGCAACTCCCGATTTGAATTCAACTATGCCGTGTTGTGACGTTTTAAAGTTTAGAAATGCTGCTGGGATCAACAAGAAACAGGATGGGATAACATTTCATGTGTTAGTAGCGAATGCATGTGTAAGTAGCAAATGCATTACTCAATTTTTTTTTTTTTTTCCACCTGTCAGATTGTCAAAGAAAACAAAATTGACATTTTGTTGGTGTTGCCAGGGTAGTCAATTTATTTACGCTACTTTTTATTAATAAGAACATTGGTTTTAATTGATTAAGTGGAATTTTAGCTTCCCTGCTGATGAAAGAAGGAAAACGGAGTGGATAAAAATAATACAAAAAGTACGGCGAGATGAGTTTTGGAAACCAACAAAGGCAAAGCATAATTTGCTCAATGCATTTTGAGGAGAAATATTTTTATGACACAAAAGGTCATTTATCTAATTGTAAAACTCTAAAGATGTGTTCTATTTCTAAAAGGCAATATTATAAAAAAAGCTTACTCAACAGAGAGGTAATTAAAACTATTGGGTGTACTGTATTGATATTTTATTATTAAAAAGGTATTATTTATAGGAATGAGGAAATTGGTAAAAAGTTTTACTGGACTCTTCATTCGAAAAAAATCGTTGATGTCTTTCTCTCAAAAATATTTAAAATGTATTTATTTTGGACAAGGCATAAACTTTCAATTTCTTTCTCTTTCATACAACATTCTTCGAATCCCGGCACCACGGTATATATCTGAGAATTTAGTTTAACTTTCTAATCATGGACTAGCACTTTGCTCATCTAATGAGAGAACTTACGAAAATTAGACCTCTCGGATTAAACAACGCCGTGGTGGATATTAGACCGACATTATCTTTAAAACATCAAATATTATTTAATATGAAATAATAATATCCGATTTATGTAAAATTAAATTTGTTTTATATTTTAAGTTCAAAGTTAATTAATTCAATTACTCTTATTAAATAGAGGCTAGCGGGTTATTCCTTTAATAAAAAATAATCAAAAAATGACCCTTTACTGGTCTACTCTGTTGTGTCAATCAATGTTTCCCCGTGTACAATAAGATTTCAGAGAAATTAACAAATTGCTTTTTAAAAAAATTCTTATATTTGTGTTATGTTTTTCGCTATCTGGCAACATTACGCGGCGACTTCACGCATGCGCGCGGCGACAGTGGGGGGATTTTCGGACACAGTCCGATGTATTCAAATATGATTCTACGCTCCTTCTGGATTATTCTTAATTCTATGGATTTACCATTGTACGTATAATAAGGTATATTTTATAAAGCAATTTTAAAAATAATTTTTCGGGAAACACATTATGTTGACACCTTTTCGAAGGTGTAATTAGGAAGTTCAGTGGTTTTTTTTATGTATCGTATTATCAGCGCTCTGAATTTTTAAAGTTTTGTAATTTTGAAATTACTCCGCAGGTGCAGTTATAAGTTCTCTTCGAAAAGTTCTGCTGATTGGGAAGTTGGCTTCCCGGAAAGAATAAAAAAAATATATCACAACACTATCATTGGTTTATCCAAGTGAACTTGTGACGTAGTTCATTTATATTAAAATGGTTTCATACATTTTCGAGAAACTTCGACATTCAATTAAATGCTCTAATTTTTACCGCGTGTGAGAAAACTTTTTTCATAACCAATTTCCCGTAGCGCTTAAATAAATCATAATTTTCATACTTCAAATATTGAATAATATGAATATTTTGAATAATATAAATATGAATATTTTTGGTACGAAAAGATACAACATAAAATGAAAGATAAAACGATTTAAATCATCATCATCATTTCTTTAACCACACCTTATGGAGCATAGGGAACTGCATCGGTACACCAATCGCAAGGTATCTCAATCATTTTATGTAACAATCATGTAATATGATTAGTATTACGCTTCAAGCGCCAATGAAAGTTAAGAATGTTTACGTAATAGATTAAAATAAAAAAACTTGGTTTTTTAGGCACCACTTAAATTTTTGAATTTATAATCAAACTAGTTTTGGCAACACATTTAGTTACAAACTAACCCTGAAAAAGGCAATGGGTTGCCGAAACTAGTTAGTTTGTAAATTTCTAAATAAAGCTAGTGAATTTACGAGAGTCTCCATCTAACAAGGCTCAGCCTGTTCTAAGATAGAGATTTTTTTATGTTTTAAAGTTCAGAGTAGATCTTTAGTAATACAACAATAATGAAACAAAAAATGTACTTAATTATAAATACACAGCTTACTAAATATAAGAATTTGATGATAATTATTATAAAAAATTAAAAGTATTATTAAGTAATATTTGTGCTAAGAATACAAAATATTACTTTAACATAAATCATGTAATAAAATATATCATATAATAAAACACAAATATAAAGTAATGTAATACATAAGAATATGAACCAATTATTATTCTATATAAAGTAATATGTTTATTAGTCTCTACATATATATTCTTCAAAATACTTGTAAGGCTTATAATAATTGTGCAGCTAAAACATTTTTTGCCCATATTTAGGTAAAATCTTACCTTATCCGTGTTGTATTACATACAGAAATAATGGATAGTTTATAGTTAACATTAATTCTTTTTCATAATGTACATTTTTGAAAAAATATTTTAATACTTTACTTTTAATACCTTGTTTACATATTTAAGGTCCTTAATGACTATCCGAATTTGTTTTTATTTATAATGAGGGGTTGGCATATAATATTGGATACATATTAATTTATTTTCCCAGTATCTTATAAAACATCTCCAATGAAACGGGTTGTGGTTCGATGGTAGTGTTGTGGGCTCATGGATCAAAGGTGCAATGTTCGAATCCAGTTATACCACATTTAAATTTTTCTAGCACAAGTTATTTACGATATTTAGTCAATGGTTTAAAATATAAAATATTCTAGCAAATAATTTTTTTTTTTTTAAATCTACAGTTTAGGTGGTTTGAAAACATTAAAAATCATCAACAGAATTTTGCGTTTGTCCAATAGTTAGTAGTGTAGTGGATTAAATCCACTAGGGATGGAAGTATCAAGAAATACGAATGTCAAAACATGGCCAGAAATGTGAATGTTCACAGTGTAAAAAGTAATACCTTAAAACAGCGAATGACAGATCAAAACTCCCAGAAAAGAAAAAAAAAACACTGAACTTCCATGAGGAAGTTCAGAGTCTTTTTTATCTTTTTTATTTGTTAATAGAATATTAAACTAAGCCAATTTTTTATTTTTTAAAATTTTTATATATCGTATTATCAGCGCTATTTTTTAAAGTTTTGTATTTCTGAAATAACTCCACGTGTGACGTCATAGGTTGTTCTATGACAGTTCTTCCGATTGGTTCATTTACGGTGACCAAACCGGATATCCTTCGAAGCTCTCATATCATTGGATGGTTCATATGAACCAGTGACGTCATTCAAAGTAGTGCGTTTTTATTTATTAAATTATTTTTTTTCATACATTTTTAAGAAATTTTACTGTACAATTCAATGCTCTAATTTTTACTCCAATTTACCTTATACACATGCCGTTTAAAAAGGGTAAACCTATACATGAAATTTGCTACCAAACTTTGATGTCTGAGTTGAGGTTACCATTGCTCTCCACCAGAAGGACAATTGCTGACCTAACTCTAATGTTCAAAGTGGTATGCACCATAATAGATTGCCCCAAATTACTGTCCCTGATAAACATTCGTGTACCCACAAGGATCACCAGACTCCAATGCATGTTCCAATGTGAGTACAACAGGACAAACTACACTCACCATTCTCCCCTGGCTCGCATGCACAGAACTGTTAATTATTATGCAGGGCTGTTGGACTTACTCCGCACCACTATTGCTGTAATTAAATTAGCTATTCGATCCGTTAAATGGCCATCCCCTCAATTCTCCTTTTTTTAATGTGTTTTTCATTTTAATTCTTCTTTACTTCCTTTCCTTTTAAAAAAATCATAAAAGTGTAATAATTATGATTTTATGTTATTTACTATAATTATACAGGGTTTTCTTTAAACCCTGTCACATCCGAAACCACAATGATCAGTATTGGCAAGAAGACATATTGGCATATTAAAAAAAAAAAAAAAACAAAGAAAATTTAAAAAAAATAAATAAAAAAACAAGTGGTTGCTTACTACTGAAGGGGAGAAGTGAGGAGAGCGCGGCGCAGTATCAGATTCCCCCCTCCCCCTCCTCGTTTTCTCCCCCGCAGAAGGAAGCAACCATTTGCTTTTTTTTGATATTTTATTTTTTTGAATTGTATTCATTCTAAAACATTATTTTAGTGAGCCAATATGTCTTCTTGCTTATACTGATCATCGTGGTTTCGGATGTGACAGGGTTTAATGAACACCCGGTACACTTCTTAACTGTATATTGTAAGAGCCCTCTGAGCTTTTAATAAAAAAAATTAAAAAAAGTAACTGGTATGCACATTTACAAGAACATCACAAAATGCATAGAAAATAAATTACTTACTAAAATTATTATTAAAATACTATACATTATCACATAATTTAAATAATAAAATACTTCTTAACATAATGTGTGGAACAAATGATACAACCATAGAATTATAATTTAATGGGTAAAACAGATACAAGTATATGGCGAGAGTGAATGGTAACGTAGGATGAGGATGGTCAAAAAAGACTTGGTGTGATCAGAAAAACCAAAATCTCAAATCTGATCATGTCAATAGCAGACACAATGAGAAAGAAGCTAGGAATGTATGTCGGGAAAGACGCATGTGGCATGTCTACCCCTAAGGAGAAATGGCCCGCTTTAACAAACAGCTGTGAAATCGGTGAGTACAAACCTTGACAAACGAGCACCAGTCTGTTTTTGGTTATTATTAATTATATTAGTATCGCGGTGAGTTATTTTTAACAGTTAAATAAATATGCAGGATTGAATTATGTACAATTCACTCTTTCCAACCTTTTGACGTACCCACATGTAAGATACTTTGCTACACATGATAACTGGTGATTAGAGAGTTAAATGTGATAAGTGTTGTAGACTTGTAGATAAGTCTAGCTGTAACCTGTAACTTTAGATAGACAAAATGGTGTTTTTAATGGGCATCTCTGTTTATGTTGTTTAGGTAATTGTTAATTTAAATTTTGTTGAGTCATAATTACTTAGTTATTCAATATCCTTTTACAGAGCTTCGTGAAATGTATTTTTAACCGCATCTTACTGGTTGCAAAATTTTATGGTAAAGCAATGGATGATTCATAATATATATATTAACAAAAGTAAATGCATTGGAATTTTCGAGTAGACTGTTTCATTTTCATGCGAAATTATGTATTTGTTTACTAAATACGCAATTTGAGTGTTAAATTAGAAAATAATTTTAAAAAAGCGATCCTTTGAATGATAAAAATAAAAATGCATGCGATAATAAAGTAATGTTTATTTCCTAACCTACTACATTCATCTTCAGTTGATGAAAACTTCATAATACCAACACTCAAAAAATTTAAAGAAAAGCCGGCTGCACAATTTCAATAATTTATTTTCATTTTGCCTGTTTTAGTTTTATTGTGTTGGGCACTAAAGAAAAATAATATTCCACACTACACTAACTCACCGACATACCGACCGACAACTGACACCAACTTGACACTGACAGTTGAAGTTGACAGATAAAATTCAAATCAAAATAATTAAGATAACAATAAAAACAGTGACAGCAACATGACAATAATTATATTTCCATATTTTGCTTTCATCTCTGCACATCTCTGTCTTCATTTCTCATCTGTCAAAGCTTTTTCTAAGTGTCAAAACTGTCAAAGTCTGATTTCAAAATCCAAAATTTTATTGTACTCTGCTTTCTAATGTAAATATACCTTGTGAAAAATTATAACAAAATTTTTGAAAATGTATAAATCATGAATTCGTGATTTTTGGAAAATATAATACATTACATTTCGTCTGTGGAATCAAAACCAAATAAATATAGCATATCATCATAGAATTTATATTTTATAATTCTATGCATATCATTTTCTATACATATTTAATAAATCTGAGTAACAGTTTGTTGTTTTTATATTCTATAATACTATTATCTCCTGGACTACGACCGGAAAAACCTGTTTCAATCACGTATTTGCTCAATATGGTGCATATATCTGAGGATTTTATTTCATAGATTTTCATTTCAGTAAGAAGTTAGTCAAATAAGTAGGTAGATAAGTAGTTATTTATCCTCAGCAGCAATATTTTATACATAAAACAATGTTTTTGTACTCATACAATCTTTCATCTGTGCTGGGTTAATTTATATTTATTATTTTAAAATTCATTATCAAAGTAAGTATACATTATCTTAAGAATGGTTCTCAATATTTTAAAACCAAAAATAATAAAACGGTATTTTTGTATTCTTTTGGCCAGTCATATTTATTGTATGTATGCATTAACATATTAATACATAGACAGGCCCAATAGAGTAAAATATTTTTTTAAATATAAGTTGTGACACAGAAACGTACCCAGTTACTAAGTTTTTTTTTAAACCAAGGCTGCATTCAACAATCATGCATATGCTACCAAAAATTGAAGTATACCCATTTTTGGTGTATAAAAACTTTGTATTTTAACGTTAACAATCAACATTCGTTTTTCGTGGATCCCAATCAAATTCTTTCCATAAATTCCTTATTATTTTGACACATTTATTTATTTTCACTGGATTTAAGAAAATGCGAAAATAATATTAACTCACATTTATTATACAGTCAATCTTGGTAATTATGAGAAAAATGAGACTGACTGAATTTGCTCGTCATAACCATTACTTGTTATACCAGATACAGTTTTTTTTAAATCCAATTGCCACTGCATGTTGTCACTAAATTAACAAATAAATACTTATGTACTTAAAATTCATACAGATAATAAAAATATTCATAAATTGTTTACAATTCATACCAGTTTCTAAATCATCTCTTGTAAATAGACATATTTAATGTTTAAGTGTCATTTAAAAATTACAAAAGAAGTTGTTAATTATTATTATGTGGTGCCGAGCCGGTACTTAAGTTCACAAAGCTTGGATTTTTAACACGCAATTTCAACTATATGTTTGACACTTTTTTTATGTTTTCGGTGAAATCACCAATTAAGTACTTGGACACTTACCCAGCAGCATCGGTCCTAAGTTAGCCGACATTTGTATTTTATTACTTAAGTTCTTATTTTAAAACGATTGAATAGTTTTTGCTCAACATTGTTAATAAAGTCTGAAATAAAATATGTATAAGCGTGGCGGTGCATTCTTCTGGCAATACAGCTAGTATTTCTCTAATGTGAATTGTGATTGATGCAAGTTACTGTATGTTAAACAACCTTGAATGAAGATAATCTTTGAGTAGCCATTCAGCCAGCTCCTTCGGGAATGATTTTCTTTAAGTCTCCTCTCCGAGGTAGAGCAAAACCTAAGACAGCTTTAATTTAAATAAAATTACTGAAACCTTCGTCCCTTTCTCGAGAATACCACTCTAGAATAGATTTTACTTATTATCAGAGTGTATTTTATGATGTCATCAAGCATATCTTTTGTGATGAAAAGGTTAAAGATCTCATCATGTTTCAAATATCACCCCGCGGGAGGAATGTAACAGAAGGCGCTGTGCCCGCGAAAACAAAATATATATTTTGTAAAATCTAAATGCGTGGAATGACATTCCGCTTTGGAAGCCATAGTTTATTAGAATGAGGAAGTTCAGTGCTACTGGAAATTGGATATGAAAAATGTTTTTGTACACACCGTAAAACTTAGAGCATGAACTTGTACTGCAAAGTTTCTTAAAACTGTATTGAAAACGAAAAAAAAATATTTTATCAATGTTTGAGTATGTCCAAATGCTTGCAGACTGGCTGGATTTCCTCCCTAGGAAGTTATTCATATTTAAATTTATTTAGTGTGTAAAGTGGCCACTTAAACCTGCCAATGACAGGTCATCATCCCTGTAAATGCCTAGACTTCCATATTACCTTCTCAAAAATGTTTTCCCTCTCTGATGAAATAAGTTAAAAATAATATTTTAATAAAAAAAAACTGCTTTGAACGACGTCATTAGTTCTTCCGAATTAACCAATAATAGAGTGTTGTGATGGATTTCCAGTTTATGAGACGCCTATTTACTAATCAGCAGAACTCACTGAAGAGAACTTGTGATTTCACACGTGGAGTAATTTCAAAATAAAATCGAAAATACGATACTTCTATTTTTATTTTTAAAAAAATTGGCTTAGTCTGATAGTCTATTAATAAACAAAAAATATTAAAAAAACACCGAACTTCCTCATCTAATTAAGGAAATATAATTTTACATCTGCCTTAGTTTTTCGTAGAAGTAAAGAATTATTGAATTTCTGAAATGGGCATAATAATATTATCACGGCCAAATGTGTAAAAGCAAATAACATTAAATTAATTATTCCTTTATTCATTTATATAAATGATTTTTTTTTATTACTATAAATACAATTTAACTTTAGAAAAACAAAAACGTCCGTCAAGGCATCAAGTGTAAATAATGTTTTTTCCTCACTGGTGTTGCATTAGTATTTCCATAATTTTTAAATTAAAGAAACTGTCTTAATTTGAATTGATATATTGTAATTGTTATTTAAAAAATAATATTTAAAGTGTTTACTAATATTCTTTTTTTCATGTCACTGTTTCATTAAAAAATACCTAAAAGACATTTTTTTGTTTCAGTTGGAAAACACTGATTGAATCCACAATCAAAATAAAATTCACAATTCATCTTTGCTCTCTGTTATTATTGGTGGGTCATGTTATCATCATCAACCTTTGGAGCAAAAATAATTTATATTACTGGTTCAATACGAGATATTACCAAATATTTTTCTAGTCAATAAGGAAGTTCTTAATGTGTTTCTGTTTTAGAAATTAAATAGCTGTAAAATCTACAATCAAAGATTTCTCAAAAAAATCATTGTTTAAAAAAAGTGTAATAGTTAGGAGTGTAAAATTACATTCAGATTTGGGAAAGGAATCCAGTAAGATTGAAATGTTTTATTTTATTTTATATTGGCATATTGTGGTAATTGAACAGTTTTTTAAAAACTGTACAGCAAAGCAATTTCTTAATTATTTATCATATTTTACCTTTTGAAAGAAAGAGGTTTAATTGTAATTTTAATTTAATCAGTCTAATTTTCTGTCTTCTCGGTTCAGTGGTTCACTGTGTACGCTTGAGTTCATATATGAAATTCTTAGTTAGTGCTAACATAATTCTGTAGAATGTGATTCTTGAAAAAGTATTTTTATTATTGTAATTTATTATTGTAATATATTAGTACCTTAACCCTAAGCGTACATCCTCGTTTATTTTAAAGAAACTATTTGAGCTTCTATCATTAAAAGTAATTTTTTATTAAGGCTGATATAATAAATCTTTATTCATCAGTTTGTTGTTTTTTGGTGTTGGATAAAATAATATTATATTAAAACAAATAGGCCATTCTGTCTGCTCTTTATATCCAAAATATTGTACTGTAGAAATATGAAAATAAACAGTTCATAATATGCAGTGCTTACCATAAAAACTATTAATTCATTGCCACAGTTTTTTATTTTTGAATAAAAAATTGTGATTAATTTGTTAAGTTATTACAGCATAAATTTATCAGAACAATGACCCAATCTCAATTCCTCAAGTATTATGAATTCAATGTTTTTTTTACTGAATATAATATATTTATTGTTTTTATTTATTATATACGCTCAGAGGGCTTTTACATGACGGGTACAAGATTAAAATTCAGATGTGAGTTTGTGTTTTGTATGTGATTTGTTCGTACCTTCATTAAATGCATTTTATTTTATTAATACTTATTGGTAAAGGTTTTGTGGGTTGTGTCAAATATTGTTTTGACATAATTTACAAGTTTTCACTAAGTGTACAATGTTGTTGGACTGATGGATGAATGTAAATGTCACAGTGCCACATATTAAAATCCGAATCTGAATTGTTTGAATTAAATTATGTACTTCATAACTAAAATCAATAGAAAATATTTAGCAATATATTGTTTCTGTGTAAAATCTAGATAGTAAATAATCTAATGAAACATCGGTATGCAAATTATTTTCTTACTGTATTATTTGATGTGTAGCATTATTTATTATTTTTTACTTGGAACCTCAAGGATGGTAGGCGAACGCGTCAACCACTACACTACTAGGCGAATTTATCTCTTTTTAGTATTTTTACTTGAGAGCAGCCATCGAGTCCTAAATTCTTGTTTAGGATCATGGTCTATTTCACACTCAGAACTGCTTAGACAAGGATTTGTACATACTTACATATAATTGGTTTCAGATTAAAAATGAAAGAAAAAAATATAAAGGATTTACTGCCGGATTTCCCCCCAGGTCCACTGACGGTATATCGAAATAAAGCATCATTCGATTGGAGAAAGTTAAAACTGGCTATTGAAGGAGAGGAATTGATCAAGTATAAAGTAAGCTATCTTTAACTGATTTGTAATCACATTATTTAAAAAATGTTAATTTTTCTTATTTTTTTTTACATCTGCTCCTAAGTGGAGCATGTGGACATCACCAGACGCCTACAGGAGATATTATCACCAACTAGCACTCTCCCTTTCTCCCGTGAAAATCCCGCATTCCTAAATTCAGCCAAAAAGTGTTCCAAATAAAAGAAGACATGTATGCGTGCTGGCAATATATCAATTTTAGTGGTTTGACTAACACAAATTTTGCTCTTGCAATTTTAAAAAAATCTAAATACAATATTATGTTGTGTAGATTTCTAAAAAATCCTATTTTATGCAATTGTTTAAATTTTCAGAAAGAAATTTGGTCAATGATAAAAGAGTATGACAGCTCTAAAGATCTTCAAGAAACACTTTCGCCGGATGAACAACGGCACCTCACTCAGAAACGTATGATGCTTATTACAAATAAGGCAAACTTAAATTATGACAAGGTAATGTAGATTTTGATAAATTATCATTAGAACTTAAATTACTAAAATATGTATTTTATAAAACGGAATCTTAATCGTATGATAGGTGCACAAATATTGATCAAATATCTTTGCAATCAGCAGAATGCAAAGATAAGACGAGCATTATTGTCAAAATTGAGAAAGGGATGCTTTATTCGTTTAAATATGTAGAGCGAATAGACAGCGAAAGAATAACAAAAAATATTTATGATGTGAATGTTGATGGATGTAAAAAACGGGGAAGACTGAGAAAGATATGACTTGGCCAAATCCAATAAGTACTTGAAGATGGACATGTCCAAACTTGGAATAATCGGTGTGCATTTATGAGGCGATGCATGAATGTAGAGGAAGCAAGATCTGTATGCAAAGACAGATTGGTTTGGCATTCGTTTCTCTGTACCTACAACTATGGGAAAATGGCTTGATGGTTTGTTGTTGAATATTTGGTTTTCTGGATTTAAAAATGGTATCTTTAAGGCATGATATTCGGTAATAATTATAGTGATGACTTGTTTCTTCCTCAAATATAAAGTTGTTGTAATTACAACTACATACATTAAACAAGAAATGTTCAGTCTAAAAATCATTTCAGATGGTTGAGAATTACAAACTACATACTGCCTGGTGTGAGGCAATTTTTATGTATGATCTGACAGCGGGAATGGCCTACAGTATCACTCACAAGATGTTCACATCTGTCATCAGAAGTTTAGGAACCAGCCGACATGAAAAGTACTTGAAAGATGCAGAAACTAATCATATTGTGGGCTGTTTTGCTCTCACAGAAGTCGCTCATGGATCAAATGCTAAAGGAATGCGGACCACTGCTACGTATGATCCAGAAACTAGGAGTTTTATCTTAAATTCAGAAAACTTTGAAGCAGCAAAATGTTGGTCTGGATTATTAGGTTGGTAAGAGTATACATAGAAGCTTTACAAAAATTACCTGCTATTGTATTTTAAATAAGGTATTTGTTATCGTAGGCCTCATGGTGTAGTGGTCAGCGCATATTGCCTATCATGCAAGAGGTCTCAGATTCGATTCCCGCTATGGTTGACATGCAATATTTATTTAAAAATGAATTTTTACACTAGAATATTTCATAGTTCGCAGACTGGCACCTGTAGCGTAAGACTGATCATCTTACCTTCATGTAACAAAATGATCAAGATACGGTGCAGTTGTGCGGAAAAGGAATGATGAAATGATGATGATTTGTTATCCTGTACTCTTCTTATTCTTTTACATATAAACAAGGTGTTATCTCCATTTTTAACTGCATGAAAATATGATGATTAAATAATGCAAATTATTGTTTAAAATAACAATAAATTAAGTTATGTGCCTATGTAAATTAAAAATCTTATAAATGTATGAAACTTAAGATAACATTTTAACATTTTTTTGTTTTGGCTACAAATTAATGTACGTATACAATAAAATACATTTTACAAATATATTAGCGGGTGGTTTTACAAAGTGTGAATGAAAATATTACTCTCTGAAATCGGAATTAAATCTGGCAGTTGTAAAAAATATTTTTTTATAAAAGAATTTATCGAAAAATTTCAGTTGTTTTTTTTTTTTTTTTTTTATAGTTTAGAAATTATTTCCATGTTAGTTTGAACTAGATGTGTTTTATCAGTATTATTTGTACTAAAATCCATTTCATTTCGTAAAAATTAACAATTATAATGAAAACATTTATAAAAAATACATGAATTTGAACATATTAGGTCACAGGCCAGTTGTCATTTCTCCTTAAATAAAGTAAATAATCAGATGCTCGGACGTGAGTTGAACTATCACGAGTCGTATATCGTGAGTGAATGCTAGTGATGAAACCATGAAAATTTGAATGCTAGTGATGTAGTGCACAATTGTCATACTACAGTGTGTTGAAGTGAGCAGTTTTAACACTTTTAACTGTGTGGACACTACAAACATGCATTAACACTTTTAATTCAGTCTGTTATCGGGCACACTCCACACTCGCACGGTTGTAGCCTTCATGCAGTGTGGCATATGAAGATAGCTCCAAGTTATAAATTCACAGTACCAAGCTAATAATTTTGTTTTGTATGGTAATATGTCCGCCAAAGTATGTATTCTTTGTACTTGAAGTTTTAAAATAAATAACAATAATATTATGATGAATAATATTGGAGAAGGTGATTTCACAGCTAATTTTGCGGTTACATTGTAAATTAGGACTTGTGTACCTACACTGAAATGTTGAAAAATCAATTGAGTTAAAATACATAGAAAATTATTAGTGATGTAGTAATATCGTCACGTAATATTAAAAACACAAACGTAAGATAATATCATAAAAATCAAATTTATTGTCATACATGCCAAGATGTTAAGCTGGTATTACTGATAACCAAATATATACATTGTTTATATATATTTTATAGTAAATATATATATATATATATTGTTCATTGTTCATTGAACCCTGATTAACACCTCACTACAACTTCATACAGTACATTCCTAGCTAATGACATCCTGAAGCTAACTTCATATACAATTTTAGTTAATAAAACACCCGCTAGGTACCACAATGATTATTGATAAGCATTCATATAATACAATATTATTGTCATCCTTGTTGACTGGAAGCGTGGCGTCTTTTGTAATCCGGGTACTCGATGGTCGGGTGAGGTGGTGGAATGGTCTGAGGTCGGGGGTCTGCGACTGAGTTCGGATGTCCAGCGACAAAATGGGCCCGTACAGAGAGAGGACAGACGCAATCAATCATTTCTAGAGTAATAATATATAGTTTTGTGTTAAATTCTCAGGGAACCAACGTAAAATTAAATATTAGAAAATTAATACATTTTCACCACAAATACTTATATTGTGAGTACACTTATAATTTTGCACTGCCTAAATAGTATGTTGGCGGACATAATGTCTATAAAATATTATGTTTCTTAAAAATGCTCCAACGATTTTAGTGTTGAAATATAATAGGGAGAATGAAGTGTAGTGTAACCTGATTGTATTAGTATGTTAGTGTTTTAATGTATAAGTAATATTAGACAGTGGGTATAGAAAGGTTTATAAAAATAAATCATGTGTTTAATCTAATTTTAGTGTGAAAAAAATGTAATTAAGACATTGATTTTATTTTTAGGTAAGCGTGCAACACATGCACTTGTCTATGCTAAATTAATTACTGCAGATGGAAAAGACCAAGGTTTACATACATTTGTAGTTCCTGTTCGGTGTACTAAAACTTTACAAACATTCACTGGAATCGTAGTGGGAGATATGGGAGAAAAGATGGGGCTTAATGGTATTGATAATGGGTATGTTATTTTTTATACCTTACTGCAATGTTAATTATCCACAAAAGCGATTTTCTTTAATCCTAAATTTTTATCACCTGTTGCTAGTTTTCTCTATAAAATATTTTTTTATTGAATCAATTTGTGAGTTTTATTTATTTTTTTCCCTCCCTAAACATGAGCATCTTACTCCGTTAGATAGGTAGAAATGTAAAGTGTATCATGTAAAAAAATAATAGAAATTGTATTCTTTATAATCTACGTCCATAAATTGCTTATCAAATGCAGAAGTTGAGCAAAATACATAAGAAAATGTTAACGTGAAAACATGCAATTGATTAATTTAATCTGACTGTGCCATTTTTAAAACCTTTCAATTTTAGTAAAATTGAAGGTATAATCAAATCTAATTAATAATTATCTTGTTTTAATTTATCTTCTTATTTTTTGGGAACACTGTTTAATTATTTTTAATTTCGGTTATTTCTATTGTTATTGAAGATAACATGTTGTTTTATTTATATGGTGAAATTGGCTCTGCACCATTCACTTTTTTTACTGGAATCAAATTGTTATTCTTAAGCATTACTTCAATAAAAATCATCTTGTAAACTGGTAAAAATCATTTTGGCGATATGAAACATTATCAAACTTTAAAAAATATAATGACATTCTAATTAAAACTCTCTATTCTTTAAATACAGTGTGTCCGTCGGCAGATTTGACCCTTTTTATCAGAAAGTCGCTTTGTGACTTAATGCTTTATGCCTTAATGCTTTATGCCTTAATGTTTTATGCCTGGCTCCCAAAATCATTTGATCTTACCCCGTGTCATTTTCTTTTGTGAGATATCTCAAATTTTACTCGTACAGCAATTCGCCTTCGACAATAAGTACCTTACAGGAAAATATCCAACGTGAGATTGCAGCTATAAGTCCAGATCTCTACGAGCAAATTTTTGCCAGTTTGGGATCTTGATTTCAAGAGTGTTAGCAACAAAACGGACAGCATCTTGGTCAAGTTAATTTTAAAATTAAAATTCGCATTATTTCTGATTAGGAAATTAAATAAATTATATTTTATATAGAGTATTATTATTATAATTTTTATTGATTTTTTAAATGTCAAATCTGCCAGCGGATATCCCGTATTATCTAAGAATTTTAAAAATCTTAAAAAAGTTTGTTTTTTTTTTCCAGATTTATGATGTTTAACGCCTACAAAATTCCAAGTGAAAATTTACTAAATGGTCTGGGAGATGTGGATGAAGATGGAAATTATTTTTCACCTATTGAAAATCCAACGTTGAGATTTTCAATGTCTCTGTCCATTTTGTCAAGTGGACGCGTCCAGATTACCGCCATCTCTACATCCTTCCTGCAAAAAGCAATCACGATAGCCATCAGATACTCAGCCGCCAGGAGACAGTTTGGACCAGAAAATGCTGAAGAATATCCAGTTCTTGAGTATCAACAGCAGGTAACTTAACTTGTATTGAAATTATAATACATTTTCTAATTTTTTTGGTTATTCTGTGCATAATAATTCAAATTTCATTATCATTAAAATACACTTAAAAAACGAAAAACGAAAACGAAAAAACGAGTCGAGCTTGTTTATTTCTACAAAAAAAAAAAATATTTTCTGCTTCATTATTGTTAACTGATATTATAGTTTGAATGGTTGATTCTTAACTACGATCCTTAAAATTTTTAATAGCATTTTCTGCAAACAAAAAATCTTATGGTTTTATTATCTATGCCCATTTCAAAATTTTATCAATTAAAATGAGGACAGTTATCTTGTCCACTCCCCACCCAATAAACAGATATTAAAAATTTTATGTAAATATGTAGTTATAAATGGAAGTTGTAAATAAGTTATATATTATCTAAAGTGTATGTGATATTAAATACTAACCCACTAACTTGTATGTTTAGTACTAACACATGTGTAAATATTAAAATAAGTCAATCTCAAACTTGACACTGGCTAGAACACCCCCGTTAGGGGTGAAAAAAAGCAAAAAAAAAAACTAAAAAGAAGAAGAAGAAGAGGACAGTTATCACAAAAGGCTCCTCTTTTATATGTATGGACATATATTCATTGGAGCTAATGTAAGTTTTCCTTTCTTCATCATCATCGTCATTCTCTTTCCGCACCGAATTGCATAAAGGGCACTGCATTGGTCTACCAATCAGCGGACCTTTACACGGATATGGTGTTTTCCTCGCTTAGTAAATTAAAATTTATGTATTATTTCAGCAAATTCGCCTCATTCCATATTTGGCTGCTACATATGCAATGCGAATATTTTCAAATTGGTTTTTGGATACACAGACATTAAACGGTAGGTAAATTTTATAGAACACATAAGCATAGTTAAATATTTTTCTAGCTCACTGAACATTTTGTTGTCCGTAGCCAATTTTTTCAGTAACAATTATTTTCCAGTTAATTTAAAATAGTGCATTGAAAGCTAACTTGTACATTATGTTCATTTCAAATATCAGCATTACTTTAATAATTTATATCAACACTTTTTCATGGATTCCATTAAAAAAGTAGAGAATTCATGAACAAATTTAGTACACAAGTATTTATGTTGGTATTTGGTTTCTCCTGTATCATTAATAAATTTCATAAGTTGGCATGGAAAAATGACCATGCATAACAATTGACATAATGTGATTAGTAGTATCGCAGACTACGGATCAGTTATCCATGGTTCAAACCCCTCTCTGCCCCTATTTTAATTATGTATTTAAATTATTAAGCCTAAAGTTGAAATGTTTGGAAATATTACAAGAACGCATAAAAAAATAGTAATTGTTTGAGGTCTTTTCAAGATATAAGTCCAAGAGAAACTGACAAGTTCATGGAAATCCATGCACTTTCTTCTGCTTCTAAACCAGTTTGCACTTGGAATGTGAGAGATGGTATTCAAGCGTGTAGAGAAGCTTGTGGAGGACATGGATA